>NW_025745317.1:140000-153380 GCF_021184085.1 Oncorhynchus gorbuscha
AAAGTAGTGCACTGGTCTAAAGTAGTGCACCCTATAGACCCTGGTCTAAAGTAGTGCACTAATACCCTATAGACCCTGGTCTAAAGTAGTGCACTACTACCCTATGGGCCCTGGTCTAAAGTAGTGCACTACTACCCTATGGGCCCTGGTCTAAAGTAGCGCATTACTACCCTATGGGCCCTGGTCTAAAGTAGTTCACTACTACCCTATAGACCCTGGTCTAAAGTAGTGCACTACTACCCTATAGGGCCTGGTCTAAAGTAGTGCACTACTACCCTATGGGCCCTATCTAAAGTAGTGCACTACTACCCTATAGGGCCTGGTCTAAAGTAGTGCACTAATACCCTATAGGGCCTGGTCTAAAGTAGTGCACTAATACCCTATAGGGCCTGGTCTAAAGTAGTGCACTACTACCCTATGGGCCCTGGTCTAAAGTAGTGCACTACTACCCTATGGGCCCTGGTCTAAAGTAGTGCATTACTACCCTATGGGCCCTGGTCTAAAGTAGCGCATTACTACCCTATGGGCCCTGGTCTAAAGTAGTGCACTACTACCCTATAGACCCTGGTCTAAAGTAGTGCACTACTACCCTAAAGTAGGGCCCTATCCCTAAAGTAGTGCACTACTACCCTATAGGGCCTGGTCTAAAGTAGTGCACTACTACCCTATAGGCCCTGGTCTAAAGTAGTGCACTACTACCCTATGGTCCTGGTCTAAAGTAGGGCACTACTACCCTATAGGGCCTGGTCTAAAGTAGTGCACTACTACCCTATAGGGCCTGGTCTAAAGTAGTGCACTACTCCCCTATAAACCCTGGTCTAAAGTAGTGCACTAATACCCTATAGGGCTTGGTCTAAAGAAGTGCACTACTACCCTATAGACCCTGGTCTAAAGTATTGCACTACTACCCTATAGACCCTGGTCTAAAGTAGTGCACTACTACCCTATGGGCCCTGGTCTAAAGTAGTGCACTACTACCCTATAGGCCTGGTCTAAAGTAGTGCACTACCCTACCCTAAAGTAGTGGCCCTGGTCTAAAGTAGTGCACTACTACCCTGGTAGGGCCCTGGTGCTAAAGTAGTGCACTACCCTATAAACCCTGGTCTAAAGTAGTGCACTACTACCCTATAGACCCTGGTCTAAAGTAGTGCACTACTACCCTATAGATCCTGGTCTAAAGTAGTGCACTACTACCCTATAAACCCTGGTCTAAAGTAGTGCACTACTACCCTATAGACCCTGGTCTAAAGTAGTGCACTACTACCCTATAGGGCCTGGTCTAAAGTAGTGCACTACTACCCTATAGGGCCCTGGTCTAAAGTAGTGCACTACTACCCTATAGACCCTGGTCTAAAGTAGTGCACTACTACCCTATAGACCCTGGTCTAAAGTAGTGCACTACTACCCTATAGGGTCCTGGTCTAAAGTAGTGCACTACTACCCTATAGGTCCTGGTCTAAAGTAGTGCACTACTACCCTATAGACCCTGGTCTAAAGTAGTGCACTACTACCCTATAGGGCCTGGTCTAAAGTAGTGCACTACTACCCTATAGACCCTGGTCTAAAGTAGTGCACTACTACCCTATAGGCCCTGGTCTAAAGTAGTGCACTACTACCCTATGGGCCCTGGTCTAAAGTAGTGCACTACTACCCTATAGGGCCTGGTCTAAAGTAGTGCACTACTACCCTATGGGCCCTGGTCTAAAGTAGTGCACTACTACCCTATAGGCCCTGGTCTAAAGTAGTGCACTACTACCCCATGGGCCCTGGTCTAAAGTAGTGCACTACTACCCTATAGGCCCTGGTCTAAAGTATTGCATTACTACCCTGTGGGTCCTGGTCTAAAGTAGTGCACTACTACCCTATGGGCCCTGGTCTAAAGTAGTGCACTACTACCCTATGGGCCCTGGTCTAAAGTAGTGCACTACTACCCTATAGGGCCTGGTCTAAAGTAGTGCACTACTACCCTATGGGCCCTGGTCTAAAGTAGTGCACTACTACCCTATAGGGCCTGGTCTAAAGTAGTGCACTACTACCCTATGGGCCCTGGTCTAAAGTAGTGCACTACTACCCTATAGGCCCTGGTCTAAAGTAGTGCACTACTACCCCATGGGCCCTGGTCTAAAGTAGTGCACTACTACCCTATGGGCCCTGGTCTAAAGTAGTGCACTACTACCCTATGGGCCCTGGTCTAAAGTAGTGCACTACTACCCTATGGGCCTCGGTCTAAAGTATTGCATTACTACCCTGTGGGTCCTGGTCTAAAGTAGTGCACTAATCCCCTATAAACCCTGGTCTGAAGTTGTGCACTACTACCCTATAGACCCTGGTCTAAAGTAGTGCACTACTACCCTATAGATCCTGGTCTAAAGTAGTGCACTACTACCCTATAGGGCCTGGTCTAAAGTAGGGCACTAATACCCTATAGACCCTGGTCTAAAGTAGTGCACTACTACCCTATAGACCCTGGTCTATAGTAGTGCACTAATACCCTATAGACCCTGGTCTAAAGTAGTGCACTAATACCCTATAGACCCTGGTCTAAAGTAGTGCACTACTACCCTATAGACCCTGGTCTAAAGTAGTGCACTACTACCCTATAGACCCTGGTATAAAGTAGTGCACTACTACCCTATGGGCCCTGGTCTAAAGTAGTGCACTACTACCCTATGGGCCCTGGTCTAAAGTAGTGCATTACTACCCTATGGGCCCTGGTCTAAAGTAGCGCATTACTACCCTATGGGCCCTGGTCTAAAGTAGTGCACTACTACCCTATAGGGCCTGGTCTAAAGTAGTGCACTACTACCCTATGGGCCCTGGTCTAAAGTAGCGCATTACTACCCTATAGGGCCTGGTCTAAAGTAGTGCACTAATACCCTATAGGGCCTGGTCTAAAGTAGTGCACTAATACCCTATAGGGCCTGGTCTAAAGTAGTGCACTACTACCCTATGGGCCCTGGTCTAAAGTAGTGCACTACTACCCTATGGGCCCTGGTCTAAAGTAGTGCATTACTACCCTATGGGCCCTGGTCTAAAGTAGCGCATTACTACCCTATGGGCCCTGGTCTAAAGTAGTGCACTACTACCCTATAGACCCTGGTCTAAAGTAGTGCACTACTACCCTATGGGCCCTATCTAAAGTAGTGCACTACTACCCTATAGGGCCTGGTCTAAAGTAGTGCACTACTACCCTATAGGCCCTGGTCTAAAGTAGTGCACTACTACCCTATGGTCCTGGTCTAAAGTAGGGCACTACTACCCTATAGGGCCTGGTCTAAAGTAGTGCACTACTACCCTATAGGGCCTGGTCTAAAGTAGTGCACTACTCCCCTATAAACCCTGGTCTAAAGTAGTGCACTAATACCCTATAGGGCTTGGTCTAAAGAAGTGCACTACTACCCTATAGACCCTGGTCTAAAGTATTGCACTACTACCCTATAGACCCTGGTCTAAAGTAGTGCACTACTACCCTATGGGCCCTGCTCTAAAGTAGTGCACTACTACCCTATAGACCCTGGTCTAAAGTAGTGCACTACTACCCTATGGGCCTCGGTCTAAAGTATTGCATTACTACCCTGTGGGTCCTGGTCTAAAGTAGTGCACTAATCCCCTATAAACCCTGGTCTGAAGTTGTGCACTACTACCCTATAGACCCTGGTCTAAAGTAGTGCACTACTACCCTATAGATCCTGGTCTAAAGTAGTGCACTACTCCCCTATAAACCCTGGTCTAAAGTAGTGCACTACTACCCTATAGACCCTGGTCTAAAGTAGTGCACTACTACCCTATAGACCCTGGTCTAAAGTAGTGTACTACTCCCCTATAAACCCTGGTCTAAAGTAGTGCACTACTACCCTATAGAACCTGGTCTAAAGTAGTGCACTACTACCCTATAGACCCTGGTCTAAAGTAGTGCACTACTACCCTATAGACCCTGGTCTAAAGTAGTGCACGACTACCCTATGGGTCCTGGTCTAAAGTAGTGCACTACTACCCTATAGACCCTGGTCTAAAGTATTGCACTACTACCCTATAGACCCTGGTCTAAAGTAGTGCACGACTACCCTATGGGTCCTGGTCTAAAGTAGTGCACTACTACCCTATAGACCCTGGTCTAAAGTATTGCACTACTACCCTATGGGCCCTGGTCTAAAGTAGTGCACTACTACCCTATGGGCCCTGGTCTAAAGTAGTGCACTACTACCCTATAGGGCCTGGTCTAAAGTAGTGCACTACTACCCTATGGGCCCTGGTCTAAAGTAGTGCACTACTACCCTATAGGCCCTGGTCTAAAGTAGTGCACTACTACCCCATGGGCCCTGGTCTAAAGTAGTGCACTACTACCCTATAGGCCCTGGTCTAAAGTATTGCATTACTACCCTGTGGGTCCTGGTCTAAAGTAGTGCACTACTCCCCTATAAACCCTGGTCTAAAGTAGTGCACTACTACCCTATGGGCCCTGGTCTAAAGTAGTGCACTACTACCCTATGGGCCCTGGTCTAAAGTAGTGCACTACTACCCTATGGGCCCTGGTCTAAAGTAGTGCACTACTACCCTATAGGCCCTGGTCTAAAGTAGTGCACGACTACCCTATGGGCCCTGGTCTAAAGTAGTGCACTACTACCCTATGGGCCCTGGTCTAAAGTAGTGCACGACTACCCTATGGGCCCTGGTCTAAAGTATTGCATTACTACCCTATAAACCCTGGTCTAAAGTAGTGCACTACTACCCTATGGGCCTCGGTCTAAAGTATTGCATTACTACCCTGTGGGCCCTGGTCTAAAGTAGTGCACTACTACCCTATGGGCCCTGGTCTAAAGTAGTGCACTACTCCCCTATGGGCCCTGGTCTAAAGTAGTGCACTACTACCCTATGGGCCCTGGTCTAAAGTAGTGCACTACTACCCCTATAGACCCTGGTCTAAAGTAGTGCACTACTCCCCTATGGGCCCTGGTCTAAAGTAGTGCACTACTACCCTATGGGCCCTGGTCTAAAGTAGTGCACTACTACCCCTATAGACCCGGGTCTAAAGTAGTGCATTACTCCCCTATGGGCCCTGGTCTAAAGTAGTGCATTACTCCCCTATGGGCCCTGGTCTAAAGTAATGCACTACTACCCTATAAACCCTGGTCTAAAGTAGGGCACTACTACCCTATAGACCCTGGTCTAAAGTAGGGCACTACTACCCTATAGACCCTGGTCTAAAGTAGTGCACTACTACCCTATAGAACCTGGTCTAAAGTAGGGCACTACTACCCTATATAGACCCTGGTCTAAAGTAGGGCACTACTACCCTATAAACCCTGGTCTAAAGTAGGGCACTACTAGTGCACTACTTTAGACCAGGGTCTATAGGGTAGTAGTGCCCTACTTTAGACCAGGGTCTATAGGGTGCACTACTCTATACTACAGCCCTATTCCCTAATTAGTGCACTATTCTATACTACAGCCCTATTCCTTATATAGTGCACTACTCTATACTACAGCCCTATTCCCTATATAGTGCACTACTCTATACTACAGCCCTATTCCCTATATAGTACACTACTCTATACTACAGCCCTATTCCCTATATAGTACACTACTTTATACTACAGCCCTATTCCCTATATAGTACACTACTTTATACTACAGCCCTATTCCCTATATAGTACACTACTTTATACTACAGCCCTATTCCCTATATAGTACACTACTTTATACTACAGCCCTATTCCCTATATAGTACACTACTTTATACTACAGCCCTATTCCCTATATAGACCACTACTCTATACTACAGCCCTATTCCCTATATAGTACACTACTCTATACTACAGCCCTATTCCCTATATAGTGCACTACAGCTCTATTCCCTATATAGTGCACTACTTTATACTACAGCCCTATTCCCTATATAGTACACTACTTTATACTACAGCCATATTCCCTATATAGTACACTACTTTATACTACAGCCCTATTCCCTATATAGTACACTACTCTATACTACAGCCCTATTCCCTTTATAGTGCACTACAGCTCTATTCCCTATATAGTGCACTACTTTATACTACAGCCCTATTCCCTACATAGTACACTACTCTATACTACAGCCCTATTCCCTATATAGTACACTACTCTATACTACAGCCATATTCCCTATATAGTACACTACTTTATACTACAGCCCTATTCCCTATATAGTACACTACTCTATACTACAGCCATATTCCCTATATAGTGCACTACAGCTCTATTCCCTATATAGTACACTACTCTATACTACAGCCCTATTCCCTATATAGTGCACTACTTTATACTACAGCCCTATTCTCTATATAGTACACTACTTTATACTACAGCCCTATTCCCTATATAGTACACTACTTTATACTACAGCCCTATTCCCTATATAGTACACTACTTTATACTACAGCCCTATTCCCTATATAGTACACTACTTTATACTACAGCCCTATTCCCTATATAGTACACTACTTTATACTACAGCCCTATTCCCTATATAGTACACTACTTTATACTACAGCCATATTCCCTATATAGTACACTACTTTATACTACAGCCCTATTCCCTATATAGTACACTACTCTATACTACAGCCCTATTCCCTTTATAGTGCACTACAGCTCTATTCCCTATATAGTGCACTACTTTATACTACAGCCCTATTCCCTACATAGTACACTACTCTATACTACAGCCCTATTCCCTATATAGTACACTACTCTATACTACAGCCCTATTCCCTATATAGTACACTACTTTATACTACAGCCCTATTCCCTATATAGTACACTACTTTATACTACAGCCCTATTCCCTATATAGTACACTACTTTATACTACAGCCCTATTCCCTATATAGTGCACTACTTTATACTACAGCCCTATTCCCTATATAGTACTACTATTCTTTATACTATACAGCCCTATTCCTATATACTAGCCCTAGTACACTACTTTATACTACAGCCCTATTCCCTATATAGTACACTACTTTATACTACAGCCCTATTCCCTATATAGTACACTACTTTATACTACAGCTCTATTCCCTATATAGTACACTACTTTATACTACAGCCCTATTCCCTATATAGTACACTACTTTATACTACAGCCCTATTCCCTATATAGTACACTACTTTATACTATAGCCCTATTCCCTATATAGTGCACTACTTTATACTACAGCCCTATTCCCTATATAGTGCACTACTTTATACTACAGCCCTATTCCCTATATAGTGCACTACTTTATACTACAGCCCAATTCCCTATATAGTGCACTACTTTATACTACAGCCCTATTCCCTATATAGTGCACTACTTTATACTACAGCCCTATTCCCTATATAGTGCACTACTTTATACTACAGCCCAATTCCCTATATAGTGCACTACTTTATACTACAGCCCTATTCCCTATATAGTGCACTACTTTATACTACAGCCCAATTCCCTATATAGTGCACTACTTTATACTACAGCCCTATTCCCTATATAGTACACTACTTTATACTACAGCCCTATTCCCTATATAGTACACTACTTTATACTACAGCCCTATTCCCTATATAGTACACTACTTTATACTACAGCCCTATTCCCTATATAGTGCACTACTTTATACTACAGCCCTATTCCCTATATAGTGCACTACTTTATACTACAGCCCTATTCCCTATATAGTGCACTACTTTATACTACAGCCCAATTCCCTATATAGTGCACTACTTTATACTACAGCCCTATTCCCTATATAGTGCACTACTTTATACTACAGCCCTATTCCCTATATAGTGCACTACTTTATACTACAGCCCTATTCCCTATATAGTGCACTACTTTATACTACAGCCCTATTCCCTATATTTTATTTATTTATTTATTTCACCTTTATTTAACCAGGTAGGCAAGTTGAGAACAAGTTCTCATTTACAATTGCGACCTAGCCAAGATAAAGCAAAGCAGTTCGACAGATACAACGACACAGAGTTACACGTGGAGTAAAACAAACATACAGTCAATAATACAGTATAAACAAGTCTATATACAATGTGAGCAAATGAGGTGAGAAGGGAGGTAAAGGCAAAAAAGGCCATGGTGGCAGAGTAAATACAATATAGCAAGTAAAACACTGGAATGGTAGTTTTGCAATGGAAGAATGTGCAAAGTAGACATAAAAATAATGGGGTGCAAAGGAGCAAAATAAATAAATAAATTAAATACAGTTGGGAAAGAGGTAGTTGTTTGGGCTAAATTATAGGTGGGCTATGTACAGGTGCAGAAATCTGTAAGATGCTCTGACAGTTGGTGCTTAAAGCTAGTGAGGGAGATAAGTGTTTCCAGTTTCAGAGATTTTTGCAGTTCGTTCCAGTCACTGGCAGCAGAGAACTGGAAGGAGAGGCGGCCAAAGAAAGAATTGGTTTTGGGGGTGACCAGAGAGAGATATACCTGCTGGAGCGTGTGCTACAGGTGGGAGATGCTATGGTGACCAGCGAGCTGAGATAAGGGGGGACTTTACCTAGCAGGGTCTTGTAGATGACATGGAGCCAGTGGGTTTGGCGACGAGTATGAAGCGAGGGCCAGCCAACGAGAGCGTACAGGTCGCAATGGTGGGTGGTATATGGGGCTTTGGTGACAAAACGGATTGCACTGTGATAGACTGCATCCAATTTGTTGAGTAGGGTATTGGAGGCTATTTTGTAAATGACATCGCCAAAGTCGAGGATTGGTAGGATGGTCAGTTTTACAAGGGTATGTTTGGCAGCATGAGTGAAGGATGCTTTGTTGCGAAATAGGAAGCCAATTCTAGATTTAACTTTGGATTGGAGATGTTTGATATGGGTCTGGAAGGAGAGTTTACAGTCTAACCAGACACCTAAGTATTTGTAGTTGTCCACGTATTCTAAGTCAGAGCCGTCCAGAGTAGTGATGTTGGACAGGCGGGTAGGTGCAGGTAGCGATCGGTTGAAGAGCATGGATTTAGTTTTACTTGTATTTAAGAGCAATTGGAGGCCACGGAAGGAGAGTTGTATGGCATTGAAGCTTGCCTGGAGGGTTGTTAACACAGTGTCCAAAGAAGGGCCGGAAGTATACAGAATGGTGTCGTCTGCGTAGAGGTGGATCAGGGACTCACCAGCAGCAAGAGCGACCTCATTGATGTATACAGAGAAGAGAGTCGGTCCAAGAATTGAACCCTGTGGCACCCCATAGAGACTGCCAGAGGTCCGGACAGCAGACCCTCCGATTTGACACACTGAACTCTATCAGAGAAGTAGTTGGTGAACCAGGAGAGGCAATCATTTGAGAAACCAAGGCTGTCGAGTCTGCCGATGAGGATGTGGTGGTTGACAGAATCGAAAGCCTTGGCCAGATCAATGAATACGGCTGCACAGTAATGTTTCTTACCGATGGCGGTTAAGATATCGTTTAGGACCTTGAGCGTGGCTGAGGTGCACCCATGACCAGCTCTGAAACCAGATTGCATAGCAGAGAAGGTATGGTTAGATTCGAAATGGTCGGTAATCTGTTTGTTGACTTGGCTTTCGAAGACCTTAGAAAGGCATGGTAGGATAGATATAGGTCTGTAGCAGTTTGGGTCAAGAGTGTCCCCCCCTTTGAAGAGGGGGATGACCGCAGCTACTACTTTATACTACAGCCCTATTCCCTATATAGTGCACTACTTTATACTACAGCCCTATTCCCTATATAGTGCACTACTTTATGTGAACTATCCTAACCCAGGGTAGTGCACTACTTTATGTGAACTATCCTAACCCAGGGTAGTGCACTACTTTATGTGAACTATCCTAACCCAGGGTAGTGCACTACTTTATGTGAACTATCTTAACCCAGGTTAGTGCACTACTTTATGTGAACTATCCTAACCCAGGGTAGTGCACTACTTTATGTGAACTATCCTAACCCAGGGTAGTGCACTACGTGCTGCTTCTAATGGTTGTTCAGGACAAAGAGATTCAGGGTAGAGACCAGCTGGTGAATAGGCTCCTACTGTAACACCTGTGGTATAAACATCAGGGTAGAGACCAGCTGGTGAACAGACTCCTACTGTAACACCTGTGGTATAAACATCAGGGTAGAGACCAGCTGGTGAACAGACTCCTACTGTAACACCTGTGGTATAAACATCAGGGTAGAGACCAGCTGGTGAACAGACTCCTACTGTAACACCTGTGGTATAAACATCAGGGTAGAGACCAGCAGGTTTATGGGGAGTTTGTGACCCCACCTTGACCTGCAGATTTAGGGGGAGTTTGTGACCCCACCTTGACCTGCAGGTTTAGGGGGAGTTTGTGACCCCACCTTGACCTGCAGGTTTAGGGGGAGTTTGTGACCCCACCTTGACCTGCAGGTTTAGGGGGAGTTTGTGACCCCACCTTGACCTGCAGGTTTAGGGGGAGTTTGTGACCCCACCTTGACCTGCAGGTTTAGGGGGAGTTTGTGACCCCAACTTGACCTGCAGGTTTAGGGGGAGTTTGTGACCCCACCTTGACCTGCTGGTTTAGGGGGAGTTTGTGACCCCACCTTGACCTGCAGGTTTAGGGGGAGTTTGTGACCCCACCTTGACCTGCAGGTTTAGGGGGAGTTTGTGACCCCACCTTGACCTGCTGGTTTAGGGGGAGTTTGTGACCCCACCTTGACCTGCTGGTTTAGGGGGAGTTTGTGACCCCACCTTTACCTGCTGGTTTAGGGGGAGTTTGTGACCCCACCTTGACCTGCAGGTTTAGGGGGAGTTTGTGACCCCACCTTGACCTGCAGGTTTATGTGAAGTCAGTTAGTGGAGAGAGGTGGATAACCAGACATCAGCTACAGCCCAGCAGCCCTCCGTGTTGTATACTAGATGGTATTGTAGTCTAGGTCATATAAAACACTGAGATGTGGCTGGACCTGAGAGCTGGAACACAGTAGCTGGAACACAGTAGCTGGAACACAGTAGCTGGAACACAGTCGCTGGAACACAGTAGCTGGAACACAGTCACTGGAACACAGTCGCTGGAACACAGTAGCTGGAACCAGTAGCTGAAACACAGTAGCTGGAACACAGTAGCTGGAACACAGTAGCTGGAACACAGTAGCTGGAACCAGTAGCTGGAACACAGTAGCTGGAATCCATCGACACAAATGATGGGATTCTAATTGTATGACTGCAAGCCCATCTCAACAGAAAGCTCACTCGCCTTCTTCTCATCCGTGGCCAGTGTGTCTCCATGTGTGTGCCAACTACACAGGGGTTTTGGTGGCCCAATGTTCTCTTGCCAAAAATAGACCATCGGTCTCTGGAAACATACGGTTTAATATAGGACAGTAATGAGCATAGTGAAGGGGACTGAGAGATGTTCCCTTTGTGCCTGGGAACGAACCCCACCTGGGTCGTTGAAAGGAGTGAAACAGACCATTATCATTTATCAGCCATCATGCCGGGGTCCTCACAAACTGATCCTGGAGCTGTAATTACACGATAAATGTCTGTATAAAACGTCTCCTTTCTCCACAGCACCCTGGAGAGGGAGGGAGAGGGGGAGAGGGAGGGAGGGAGGGAGGGAGGGAGGGAGGGAGGGAGGGAGGGAGGGAGGGGGAGAACCCCCTGAGGTCCCAGTGTCTCTATAATGTCCCCCCTGAGGTCCCAGTGTCTCTATAATGTCCCTCCATGACAGAACCCCCTGAGGTCCCAGTGTCTCTATAATGTCCCTCCATGACAGAACCCCCTGAGGTCCCAGTGTCTCTATAATGTCCCTCCATGACAGAACCCCCTGAGGTCCTAGTGTCTCTATAATGTCCCTCCATGACAGAACCCCCTGAGGTCCCAGTGTCTCTATAATGTCCCCCCATGTCAGAACCCCCTGAGGTCCCAGTGTCTCTATAATGTCCCTCCATGACAGAACCCCCTGAGGTCCCAGCGTGTCTCTATAATGTCCCTCCATGTCAGAACCCCCTGAGGTCCCAGTGTCTCTATAATGTCCCCCCATGTCAGAACCCCATGAGGTCCCAGTGTCTCTATAATGTCCCTCCATGACAGAACCCCCCGAGGTCCCAGTGTCTCTATAATGTCCCTCCATGACAGAACCCCCCGAGGTCCCAGTGTCTCTATAATGTCCCTCCATGACAGAACCCCCTGAGGTCCCAGTGTCTCTATAATGTCCCTCCATGACAGAACCCCCTGAGGTCCCAGTGTCTCTATAATGTCCCTCCATGACAGAACCCCCTGAGGTCCCAGTGTCTCTATAATGTCCTCTCCATGACAGAACCCCCTGAGGTCCCAGTGTCTCTATAATGTCCCTCCATGACAGAACCCCCCGAGGTCCCAGTGTACCTCTCTAATTCACCATTAACCAGATTTCTCATCCACACACACACACACACACACACACACACACACACACACACACACACACACACACACACACACACACACACACACACACACACACACACACACACCACAGTAGGTTGTTGTCACCTTAATTTGGGAGGAAGGGCTGGTGGTAATGGCTGGAGCAGGAATCAGTGGAATGGTATCAGACACACAGTTTCCATGGTTTCCACGGTTTCCATGGTTTCCACGGTTTCCATGGTTTCCACGGTTTCCACGGTTTCCATGGTTTCCATGTATTTGATACCCTTCCTTTAACTCTTAACGTTCCAGCTGTTATTATGACTCCATCCTCCCATCAGCAGCCTCCACTGACGCACACACACACACATACACACACACACACACACACACACACACACACACACACACACACACACACACACACACACACACACACACACACACACACACACACACACACACACACACACACACACACACACACACACACACACACACACACACATACACATACACATACACACACACACACACATACACACACACACACACACACACACACACACACACACACACTAAGCCGCCCTGCACCAGGCCAGGAACAGCTTAGTGTGAGGGCCCTCTCTCTAATTGCGGACCATTGCACATAATGCCTGTGTGGCAGACTGGAACAGGAGAGGTTCTACATTGTTTTCCTACACTGTGAAACAGCATCGAGGCCTCCTCTCACACGCCCAATGATAATTGAACAATTCAACTTTAGCATGCTAATGACCACTTCAGCGTTGCATACTGGATAACTAATTACCGTGGCAGGCCTCTCTAATGAAACAGAGTCCACTAAGCTCCAACACTGTCCAATGAAACAGAGTCCACTAAGGCTCAACACTGTCCAATGAAACGGAGTCCATTAAGGCTCAACACTGTCCAATGAAACAGAGTCCATTACACTGTCCAATGAAACTCAACACTGTCCAATGAAACTCCAACACTGAGTCCATTAAGGCTCAACACT
>NW_025745317.1:153880-218880 GCF_021184085.1 Oncorhynchus gorbuscha
GGTCCATTATTAAACTGGTCCATTATTATGACTATTAAACTGGGGGTCCATTATTATGACTGTTATTAAACTGGGGGTCCATTATTGACTATGGCTGTTATTAAACTGGGGTCCATTATTATGACTACCATTAAACTGGGGTCCATTATTATGACTACCATTAAACTGGGGGTCCATTATTATCTGACTACCATTAAACTGGGGGGGGTCCATTATTATCTGACTACCATTAAACTGGGGGTCCATTATTATCTGACTACCATTAAACTGGGGTCCATTATTATCTGACTACCATTAAACTGGGGTCCATTATTATCTGACTAAACCATTAAACTGGGGTCCATTATTATCTGACTACCATTAAACTGGGGTCCATTATTATGGGGTCCATTATTATATGACTGCCATTAAACTGGGGGTCCATTATTATCTGACTGCTATTAAACTGGGGGTCCATTATTATTCTGGCTGCCATTAAACTGGGGTCCATTATTATGGCTGACTACCATTAAACTGGGGTCCATTTATTATGGGGGCTGACTACCATTAAACTGGGGGTCCATTATTACTGACTACCATTAAACTGGGGGTCCATTATTATCTGACTACCATTAAACTGGGGTCCATTATTATCTGACATTAAACTGGGGGTCCATTATTATCTGACTACCATTAAACTGGGGGTCCATTATTGACTACCATTAAACTCCATTATTATTAAACTGGGGGTCCATTATTATTAAACTGGGGACTACCATTAAACTGGGGTCCATTATTATTATTAAACTGGGGGTCCATTATTATCTGACTAAACTGGGGGTCCATTAAACTGGGGGTCCATTATTATCTGACTACCATTAAACTGGGGGTCCATTATTATCTGACTACCATTAAACTGGGGGTCCATTATTATCTGACTACCATTAAACTGGGGTCCATTATTATAAACTGGGGTCCATTATTATCTGACTACCATTAAACTGGGGGTCCATTATTATCTGACTACCATTAAACTGGGGGTCCATTATTATCTGACTACCATTAAACTGGGGGTCCATTATTATCTGACTACCATTAAACTGGGGGTCCATTATTATCTGACTACCATTAAACTGGGGGTCCATTATTATGGCTGCTATTAAACTGGGGGTCCATTATTATCTGACTACCATTAAACTGGGGGTCCATTATTATGACTACCATTAAACTGGGGGTCCATTATTATCTGACTACCATTAAACTGGGGGTCCATTATTATAAACTGACTACCATTAAACTGGGGGTCCATTATTACTGGGGTCCATTATTATCTGACTACCATTAAACTGGGGGTCCATTATTATCTGACTACCATTAAACTGGGGGTCCATTATTATCTGACTACCATTAAACTGGGGGTCCATTATTATGGCTGCTATTAAACTGGTGGTCCATTATTATCTGACTACCATTAAACTGGGGGTCCATTATTATCTGACTACCATTAAACTGGGGGTCCATTATTATATCTGGGGTCCATTAAACTGGGGGTCCATTATTATCTAAACTACCATTAAACTGGGGTCCATTATTATGACTACCATTAAACTGGGGGTCCATTATTACAGTTGTTAACCCCAAATCTCATAAAGTGGACAGAAAAGTCTAAATGGGATCCTTGAAACATCCCAACTCTGACATCACCCACTTAAGATGAACCGTTAAATGCTTAAGTAATGGTTAAGGTTAGGGATAGTGTTTAAGGGTAAAGACGCTCACAAGGATTCCAGATAGCACTAACCTAAAGTGAACTGGTATCTGGGAGAAGAGGTATTTCCTGTCAGGATATGAAGAGGAGGAGTGCGGTTCAGTTTCCCTCATCATCATCTGGGTTTTCTATTGTCCTTAGATCAGAAACTGTAGTACACCCATAATGACCCATAATGACTTCCACACACACACACTTCCAGACAAACAAAACCCTTTGTTATTGTGTGTTTATAGCTGTGTGGTAACATAGTGTGTTGCATTCTGGGATTGTGCAGGATAATGTCTCCAATCTGGAGAAGAGAGAGAGACAGAGACAGAGAGAGAAAGTGAGCAATTACAGCAGCAAGATTTATGACCTGTTGCCACAAGAAAATTACAACCAGTGAAGAACAAACACCATTGTAAATACAACCCATATTTATGCTTATTTATTTTCCCTTTTGTACTTTAACTATTTGCATTCCTTTACAACACTGTATATAGACATAATATGACATTAGAATTGTACATTATTTTGGAACTTTTGTGAGTGTTTACTGTTACTTTATATTGCTTATTTCACTTTTGTTTATTATTTATTTCGCTTGCTTTGGTAATGTAAACAAATGTTTCTCATGCCAATAAATCCCCATGAGAGAGAGAAACAGAGAGAGAGAGAGAGAGAGAGAGAGAAACAGAGAGAGAGAGAGAGAGAGAGAGAGAGAGAGAGAGAGAGAGAGAGAGAGAGAGAGAGAGAGAGAGAGAGAGAGAGAGAGAGAGAGAGAGAGAGAGAGAGAGAGAGAGAGAGAGAGAGAAAGTCTCTCTGCACCATCATTAACAGCAGACTTGTACCATTTCTCATCGAAGACAATGTACTGAGCAAATGTCAAATTGGCTTTTAACCAAATTATCATACCACATTTTCAACTTTCACACCCTAAATGACAGACAAACAAACAAACCAAAACCAAGGCAAAGTGTTCTCAAGCTTTGTGGATTTCAAAAAAAGCCTTAGACTCAAATTGGCATGAGGGTCTGCTATACAAATGGATGGAAAGTGGTTTTGGGGAAAAACTTTGTAAAAAAACAACATTGTAAAATCCATGTACACAAACAAGCGGTTAAAATTGGCTAAAAAACACAACCATTTCTTTCCACAGGGTAGGGGGGTGAGACAGGGATACAGCTAAAGCCCCACCCTCTTCAACATACAGTGCCTTGCGAAAGTATTCGGCCCCCTTGAACTTTGCGACCTTTTGCCACATTTCAGGCTTCAAACATAGAGATATAAAACTGTATTTTTTGTGAAGAATCAACAACAGTTGGGACACAAACATGAAGTGGAACGACATTTATTGATATTTCAAACTTTTTAACAAATCAAAAACTGAAAAATTGGGCGTGCAAAATGATTCAGCCCCTTAAGTTAATACTTTGTAGCGACACCTTTTGCTGCGATTACAGCTGTAAGTCGCTTGGGGTATGTCTCTATCAGTTTTGCACATCGAGAGACTGAATTTTTTTCCATTCCTCCTTGCAAAACAGCTCGAGCTCAGTGAGGTTGGATGGAGAGCATTTGTGAACAGCAGTTTTCAGTTCTTTCCACAGATTCTCGATTGGATTCAGGTCTGGACTTTGATTTGGCCATTCTAACACCTGGATATGTTTATTTTTGAACCATTCCATTGTAGATTTTGCTTTATGTTTTGGATCATTGTCTTGTTGGAAGACAAATCTGCGTCCCAGTCTCAGGTCTTTGCAGACTCCATCAGGTTTTCTTCCAGAATGGTCCTGTATTTGGCTCCATCCATCTTCCCATCAATTTTAACCATCTTCCCTGTCCCTGCTGAAGAAAAGCAGGCCCAAACCATGATGCTGCCACCACCATGTTTGACAGTGGGGATGCTGTGTTCAGGGTAATGGTCTGTGTTGCTTTTACGCCAAACATAACGTTTTGCATTGTTGCCAAAAAGTTCAATTTTGGTTTCATCTGACCAGAGCACCTTCTTCCACATGTTTGGTGTGTCTCCCAGGTGGCTTGTGGCAAACTTTAAACGACACTTTTTATGGATATCTTTAAGAAATGGCTTTCTTCTTGCCACTCTTCCATAAAGGCCAGATGTGTGCAATATACGACTGATTGTTGTCCTATGGACAGAGTCTCCCACCTCAGCTGTAGATCTCTGCAGTTCATCCAGAGTGATCATGGGCCTCTTGGCTGCATCTCTGATCAGTCTTCTCCTTGTATGAGCTGAAAGTTTAGAGGGACGGCCAAGTCTTGGTAGATTTGCAGTGGTCTGATACTCCTTCCATTTCAATATTATCGCTTGCACAGTGCTCCTTGGGATGTTTAAAGCTTGGGAAATCTTTTTGTATCCAAATCCAAATGTTCTTCATGATGCTCTCTGTGCTTTTAACGGACCTCTGAGACTATCACAGTGCAGGTGCATTTATACGGAGACTTGATTACACACAGGTGGATTGTATTTATCATCATTAGTCATTTAGGTCAACATTGGATCATTCAGAGATCCTCACTGAACTTCTGGAGAGAGTTTGCTGCACTGAAAGTAAAGGGGCTGAATAATTTTGCACGCCCAATTTTTCAGTTTTTGATTTGTTAAAAAAGTTTGAAACATCCAATAAATGTCGTTCCACTTCATGATTGTGTCCCACTTGTTGTTGATTCTTCACAAAAAAAAATACAGTTTTATATCTTTATGTTTGAAGCCTGAAATGTGGCAAAAGGTCGCAAAGTTCAAGGGGGCCGAATACTTTCGCAAGGCACTGTATATATATATATATATATGTATGTATCAACAAATGGGAGAGGGCAGTCTGCAACCGTCTGCAGCACCTAGAATCAGTCAAATGTCCACTGTTTAAATGTTTAAAATGTATTTAAAAATGTAACCAGGTAGGCCAGTGGATAACAAGTTCTCATGTACAACTGCTACCTGGCCAAGATAAAGCAAAGCAGTGCGACACAAACAACAGAGTTACACATGGAATAAAACAAACATACAGTCAATAATACAGTAGAAAATGTCTATATACAGTGTGTGCAAATGGGGTCGGATAAACCACAGTGTGCATAAACACGTTTCCCATGCCAATAAAGCCACTTAAATTAAACAGAAATGTACTTGAAAGATAGAGACAAAGAGGATAGCATGAGATAGAGAAATCTCTTGAAATCAGAAGGAATAGAGGGTCGGTACACAGAGGAAACGGATATCGTCTTGTGAATGATTCCGATGCATAGCAAAGCACATGCCCCGCCCACCTGAGAATCTGTGTCTGAGAAGACAGATCACTGTATTTTGGTGTTCATTTTTTGTGGAATTGAAGTGCAGTGAGTGCAGGTAGACCAAGACAGAGCAGGTAGACATAGACAGACCAGGTGAGTACAGGTAGACCTAGACAGAGCAGGTAGACCTAGACAGAGCAGGTAGACCTAGACAGAGCAGGTAGACATAGACAGACCAGGTGAGTGCAGGTAGACCTAGACAGAGCAGGTAGACCTAGACAGAGCAGGTAGACCTAGACAGAGCAGGTAGACATAGACAGACCAGGTGAGTACAGGTAGACCTAGACAGAGCAGGTAGACCTAGACAGAACAGGTGGGTACAGGTAGACCTAGACAGAGCAGGTGAGTACAGGTAGACCTAGACAGAACAGGTGGGTACAGGTAGACCTAGACAGAACAGGTGGGTACAGGTAGACCTAGACAGAGCAGGTGGGTACAGGTAGACCTAGACAGAGCAGGTGAGTACAGGTAGACCTAGACAGAGCAGGTGAGTACAGGTAGACCTAGACAGAGCAGGTGGGTACAGGTAGACCTAGACAGAGCAGGTGGGTACAGGTAGACCTAGACAGAGCAGGTGGGTACAGGTAGACCTAGACAGAGCAGGTGGGTACAGGTAGACCTAGACAGAGCAGGTAGACATAGACAGAGCAGGTGAGTACAGGTACACCTAGACAGAGCAGGTAGACCTAGACAGAGCAGGTGAGTACAGGTACACCTAGACAGAGAAGGTAGACCTAGACAGAGCAGGTAGACCTAGACAGAGCAGGTACACCTAGACAGAGCACGTAGACCTAGACAGAGCAGGTGAGTACAGGTACACCTAGACAGAGCAGGTAGACCTAGACAGAGCAGGTGAGTACAGGTACACCTAGACAGAGCAGGTAGACCTAGACAGAGCAGGTGAGTACAGGTACACCTAGACAAAGCAGGTAGACCTAGACAGAGCAGGTGAGTACAGGTACACCTAGACAGAGCAGGTAGACCTAGACAGAGCAGGTGAGTACAGGTACACCTAGACAGAGCAGGTAGACCTAGACAGAGCAGGTAGACCTAGACAGAGCAGGTACACCTAGACAGAGCACGTAGACTTAGACAGAGCAGGTGAGTACAGGTACACCTAGACAGAGCACGTAGACCTAGACAGAGCAGGTAGACCTAGACAGAGCAGGTACACCTAGACAGAGCAGGTACACCTAGACAGAGCACGTAGACCTAGACAGAGCAGGTGAGTACAGGTACACCTAGACAGAGCATGTAGACCTAGACAGAGCAGGTAGACCTAGACAGAGCACGTAGACCTAGACAGAGCAGGTACACCTAGACAGAGCAGGTAGACCTAGACAGAGCAGGTACACCTAGACAGAGCACGTAGACCTAGACAGAGCACGTAGACCTAGACAGAGCAGGTAGACCTAGACAGAGCAGGTACACCTAGACAGAGCAGGTGAGTACAGGTAGACCTAGACAGAGCAGGTGAGTACAGGTACACCTAGACAGAGCAGGTACACCTAGACAGAGCAGGTACACCTAGACAGAGCAGGTAGACCTAGACAGAGCACGTAGACCTAGACAGAGCAGGTGAGTACAGGTACACCTAGACAGAGCAGGTACACCTAGACAGAGCAGGTAGACCTAGACAGAGCAGGTGGGTACAGGTAGACCGAGACAGAGCAGGTGGGTACAGGTAGACCTAGACAGAGCAGGTAGACCTAGACAGAGTAGGTGGGTACAGGTAGACCTAGACAGAGCAGGTGAGTACAGGTAGACCTAGACAGAGCAGGTGAGTACAGTCCCTACACACTGGTGTGGAGGAAGTGTATCATTACAGTCCCAACACCCTGGTGTGGAGGAGGTATTATGTGGAAGTGCATCATTACAGTCCCAACACCCTGGTGTGGAGGAGGTATTATGTGGAAGTGCATCATTACAGTCCCAACACCCTGGTGTGGAGGAGGTATTATGTGGAAGTCAGGGCATTACAGTCCCATAGCCTTGCCTTAGCCCAAGGAAGCCATTGTCTCGCTCTTCTAGGCCCCTGCAATGTGTTAGAACTATTTATTACAGTATATAAACTACTTGGAACCCCTTTCTAAATCCTCTGCTAGGCCTCTGGGAGGAACCACCCCCTGTAATGTGTTAGAACTATTTATTACAGTATTTAAACTTCTTGGAACCCCTTTCTAAATCCTCTGCTAGGCTGGCCTGTATGATGATGACCTCTACGATGGAGCCTGGTGTGCCGGGAGGAACGACCCCCTGCAGTGGCTGGAGGTGGACGCCAGGAGGCTGACCAAGTTCACAGGGGTCATCACACAGGGAAGGAGCTCTCTCTGGTCGTGAGTATCAACTCAACTCAACTGTCTGTCTGTCTGTCTCTCTGTCTGTCTCTCTCTGTGTCTGTCTCACTCTCTCTCTCTGTCTGTCTCACTCACTCTCTCGTTCTCTCGTTCTCTCGTTTCTCTCTCTCTCTCTCTCTCTCTCTCTCTCTCTCTCTCTCTCTCTCTCTCTCTCTCTCTCTCTCTCTCTCTCTCTCTCTCTCTCTCTCTGTCTCTCTCTCTCTGTCTCTCTGTCTCTCTCTCTGTCTCTCTCTTTATCTGGTGGCTGAGTAGTGAGTACTATCCCTTTTCATTGTCTTAAGTCAGGTAGCGCGACTCCGTCAAGTTGGATTAAAATATATTTACCGCAGCTTAACCTTTTATGTCCCTTGACCCCTTGACCCCATTCCCCTGGACAATCAGCTGCAGACCCTGACCTTGACCCCTTGACCCCATGCCCCTGGACAATCAGCTGCAGACCCTGACCTTGACCCCATGCCCCTGGACAATCAGCTGCAGACCCTGACCTTGACCGGGTTTGTTGTTGATAATGTCTGACCTTGACCCTGACCCCAGTCTGTTGATAATGTCTGACCTTGACCCTGACCCCAGTCTGTTGATAATGTCTGACCCTAGTCGTGACCCCAGTCTGTTGATAATGTCTGACCCTAGTCGTGACCCCAGTCTGTTAATAATGTCTGACCCTAGTCGTGACCCCAGTCTGTTGATAATGTCTGACCCTAGTCGTGACCCCAGTCTGTTGATAATGTCTGACCCTGATCGTGACCCCAGTCTGTTGATAATATCTGACCCTGACCCCAGTCTGTTGATAATGTCTGACCCTGACCCCAGTCTGTTGATAATGTCTGACCCTGACCCCAGTCTGTTGATAATGTCTGACCCTGACCCCAGTCTGTTGATAATGTCTGACCCTGACCCCAGTCTGTTGATAATGTCTGACCTAGTTGTGACCCCAGTCTGTTGATAATGTCTGACCCTAGTCGTGACACCAGTCTGTTGATAATGTCTGACCCTGACCCCAGTCTGTTGATAATATCTGACCCTAGTCGTGACCCCAGTTTGTTGATAATATCTGACCCTAGTCGTGACCCCAGTCTGTTGATAATGTCTGACCCTAGTCGTGACCCCAGTCTGTTGAAAATGTCTGACCCTAGTCGTGACCCCAGTCTGTTGAAAATGTCTGACCCTGACCCCAGTCTGTTGATAATGTCTGACCCTAGTCGTGACCCCAGTCTGTTGATAATGTCTGACCCTAGTCGTGACCCCAGTCTGTTGGTAATGTCTGACCCCAGTCTGTTGATAATGTCTGACCCTAGTCGTGACCCCAGTCTGTTGGTAATGTCTGACCCCAGTCTGTTGATAATGTCTGACCCTAG
The DNA here is from genome assembly GCF_021184085.1 of Oncorhynchus gorbuscha. Taxonomy (NCBI): domain Eukaryota; kingdom Metazoa; phylum Chordata; class Actinopteri; order Salmoniformes; family Salmonidae; genus Oncorhynchus; species Oncorhynchus gorbuscha. The sequence continues at coordinate 162,631 of NW_025745317.1, forward strand.
TCGTGACCCCAGTCTGTTGGTAATGTCTGACCCCAGTCTGTTGATAATGTCTGACCCTAGTCGTGACCCCAGTCTGTTGGTAATGTCTGACCCCAGTCTGTTGATAATGTCTGACCCTAGTCGTGACCCCAGTCTGTTGGTAATGTCTGACCCCAGTCTGTTGATAATGTCTGACCCTAGTCGTGACCCCAGTCTGTTGGTAATGTCTGACCCCAGTCTGTTGATAATGTCTGACCCTAGTCGTGACCCCAGTCTGTTGGTAATGTCTGACCCCAGTCTGTTGATAATGTCTGACCCTAGTCGTGACCCCAGTCTGTTGGTAATGTCTGACCCCAGTCTGTTGATAATGTCTGTCCCTAGTCGTGACCCCAGTCTGTTGGTAATATCTGACCCTAGTCGTGACCCCAGTCTGTTGGTAATGTCTGACCCCAGTCTGTTGGTAATGTCTGACCCTGACCCCAGTCTGTTGATAATATCTGACCCTAGTCGTGACCCCAGTCTGTTGGTAATGTCTGACCCCAGTCTGTTGATAATGTCTGTCCCTAGTCGTGACCCCACTCTCTGAGGGTGTCTCATGGGGAGTTGGGATACGCATCAAACATATTTCCATTTCACACGTGACAGAAAATATACGAAGCAACCCCCCATATACGAAGCAACCCCCCATATACGAAGCAACCCCCATATACGAAGCAACCCCCCATATACAAAGCAACCCCCATATACGAAGCAACCCCCCATATACGAAGCAACCCCCCATATACGAAGCAACCCCCCATATACGAAGCAACCCCCATATACGAAGCAACCCCCCCCATATACGAAGCAACCCCCCAAAAAAAATGTATCTGCCAATCAGATTGTCTGTGAGTCATATTTTAATCCTCCTCTGAGAAACCTTTTCTCTGGAAGCTTTTTTTTGGAGTCTGAGACTGACGTGTCTAAATGGCAGGTCTCATCATGTCTTCCTGGCATCCCATAAGTCTCAGCTTCACCAGCCTAGGAAGGGAATCTGTCCTCCAATTCAACCCATCACCCCTCCCCTTCAAATCAAATATATTAGTCACATGCGCCGAATACAACAGGACCTTACAGCTTACTTACAAGTCCATAGTTTAAAAAATACAAATAAGAATTAAAAGGAACAAGTAATTAAAGAGCAGCAGTAAAAGCCCTGCTTCCCTGGAGCCCTGCTTCCCTCAGCAGCAGCCCAGCCCTTAATCAGCTGTGGTGGATTAACACACACACACACACACACACACACACACACACACACACACACACACACACACACACACACACACACACACACACACACACACACACACACACACACACACACACACACACACACACACACACACACACAGGGAGTAAAAATGTATTCCCATTTAAAATCCTATTTTCCCAAACCCTAACCCTTAATCCTGGACATAACCACAAACTGAAACCTAATGTCTAACCCTAACCCCTAACTTAACCCTTAACCTAACCTTAACACTTAACCTAGGATAGCATTTTAACATATTTTTAAGAAATGAAAAAAGTTCTGACTTAAAAAAATAAAAATATATATATATATTTTAAATTAATTAAATAAAAATAACACACAATGTCCTGACAAGACACCACAATGTCCTGACAAGACACCACAATGTCCTGACAAGACACCACATTGCCCTGACAAGACACCACAATGTCCTGACAAGACACCACAATGTCCTGACAAGACACCACAATGTCCCGACAAGACACCACAATGTCCTGACAAGACACCACAATGTCCCGACAAGACACCACAATGTCCCGACAAGACACCACAATGTCCTGACAAGACACCACAATGTCCCGACAAGACACCACAATGTCCCGACAAGACACCACAATGTCCTGACAAGACACCACAATGTCCTGACAAGACACCACAATGTCCCGACAAGACACCACAATGTCCCGACAAGACACCACAATGTCCTGACAAGACACCACAATGTCCTGACAAGACACCACAATGTCCTGACAAGACACCACAATGTCCCGACAAGACACCACAATGTCCTGACAAGACACCTCAATGTCCTGACAAGACACCTCAATGTCTGACAAGACACCACAAGACAAGTCACCACAATGTCCTGACAAGACACCACAATGTCACAAGACACCACAATGTCCCGACAAGACAACACAATGTCCGGACAAGACACCACAATGTCCTGACAAGACAATGTCCTGACAAGACACCACAATGTCCCGACAAGTCACCACAATGTCCTGACAAGACACCACAATGTCCTGACAAGACACCACAATGTCCTGACAAGACACCACAATGTCCCGACAAGACACCACAATGTCCTGACAAGACACCACAATGTCCCGACAAGACACCACAATGTCCCGACAAGTCACCACAATGTCCCGACAAGACACCACAATGTCCTGACAAGACACCACAATGTCCTGACAAGACACCACAATGTCCTGACAAGACACCACAATGTCCTGACAAGACACCACAATGTCCTGACAAGACACCACAATGTCCTGACAAGACACCACAATGTCCCGACAAGACACCACAATGTCCCGACAAGACACCACAATGTCCCGACAAGACACCTCAATGTCCTGACAAGACACCACAATGTCCTGACAAGACACCTCAATGTCCTGACAAGACACCTCAATGTCCTGACAAGACACCTCAATGTCCTGACAAGACACCTCAATGTCCTGACAAGACACCACAATGTCCTGACAAGTCACCACAATGTCCTGACAAGACACCACAATGTCCTGACAAGACACCACAATGTCCCGACAAGACACCACAATGTCCCGACAAGACACCACAATGTCCTGACAAGACACCACAATGTCCCGACAAGACACCACAATGTCCTTAGACACCACAATGTCCTGACAAGACACCACAATGTCCTGACAAGACACCACAATGTCCTGACAAGACACCACAATGTCCTGACAAGACACCACAATGTCCTGACAAGACACCACAATGTCCCGACAAGACACCACAATGTCCTGACAAGACACCTCAATGTGCCATTTAGACACCACCCTGACAAGACACCACAATGTCCCGACAAGACACCACAATGTCCCGACAAGTCACCACAATGTCCCGACAAGTCACCACAATGTCCCGACAATCACCACAATGTCCCGACAAGTCACCACAATGTCCCGACAAGTCACCACAATGTGACAAGACACCACAATGTCCTGACAAGACACCTCAATGTCCTGACAAGACACCTCAATGTCCTGACAAGACACCTCAATGTCCTGACAAGACACCTCAATGTCCTGACAAGACACCACAATGTCCTGACAAGTCACCACAATGTCCTGACAAGACACCACAATGTCCTGACAAGACACCACAATGTCCCGACAAGACACCACAATGTCCCGACAAGACACCACAATGTCCCGACAAGACACCACAATGTCCCGACAAGACACCACAATGTCCTGACAAGACACCACAATGTCCTGACAAGACACCACAATGTCCTGACAAGACACCACAATGTCCTGACAAGACACCACAATGTCCTGACAAGACACCACAATGTCCCGACAAGACACCACAATGTCCTGACAAGACACCTCAATGCCCTGACAAGACACCACAATGTCCTGACAAGACACCACAATGTCCCGACAAGTCACCACAATGTCCCGACAAGACACCACAATGTCCCGACAAGTCACCACAATGTCCCGACAAGTCACCACAATGTCCCGACAAGACACCACAATGTCCCGACAAGTCACCACAATGTCCCGACAAGTCACCACAATGTCCCGACAAGACACCACAATGTCCTGACAAGACACCTCAATGCCCTGACAAGACACCACAATGTCCTGACAAGACACCACAATGTCCCGACAAGTCACCACAATGTCCCGACAAGACACCACAATGTCCCGACAAGTCACCACAATGTCCCGACAAGTCACCACAATGTCCCGACAAGACACCACAAGTTTCTCCAAAGCAAATCAAAAGTAAATAAATTGAAAAGAGAACTAAACAGAAACCAGCACCGTGAGCCAATGACCTCATTGGTTAATGAAGGAGACCATTGTTCTCGGGCAGCATCAGGCCTACAGGGGTCCTGTATAAAGCTGGGAACAATATCATCACGTTTAGCCACTTAAATCAAATCAAATCAAATCGAAATGTATTTGTCACATACACATGGTTAGCAGATGTTAGTGGGAACCAGCGAAATGCTTGTGCTTCTAGTTCCGACAATGCAGTAATAACCAACGAGTAATCTAGCTAACAATTCCAAAACTACTGTCTTATACACACAAGTGTAAAGGGATGAAGAATATGTACATAAAGATATATATATATGCCATTCAGCAGACGCTTTTATCCAAAGCGACTTACAGTCATGTGTGCATACATTCTACGTATGGGTGGTCCCGGGAATCGAACCCTGGCGTTACAAGCGCCATGCTCTACCAACTGAGCTACAGAAGGACCCATATGAATGAGTGATGGTACAGAGCAGCATAGGCAAGATGTCCTTGATGATCTTTATGGCCTTCCTGTGACATCGGGTGGTGTAGGTGTCCTGGAGGGCAGGTAGTTTGCCCCAGGTGACGTTGTGCAGACCTCACTACCCTCTGACCGTAATATAATATACTCAAATAGGTACTCTTCCACTGAAATAGACCAATGAGGAAAGCACATCTAAGTAAACCTATTTATTAACAGACTGTCATCAACTGACAGTTTTTAAGCAAATTAATGAAAAATACCCGGCATTGTGAGCAAAAACAAATTCCCTTGTTTTGTTTTAGTGAAGAAGAACCATTTAACTCTCTCTTTCTGCTGAACCTCTCCTACCTCTACCCCTACCTCTACCCCTACCTCTACCTCCACCCCTACCTCTACCCCTACCACCACCCCTACCTCTACCTCTCTACCACTACCCCTACCTCTACCCCTACCTCTACCTCTCTACCTCCACCCCTACCTCTACCTCTCTACCTCCACCCCTACCTCTACCTCTCTACCTCTACCTCTCTACCTCTACCCCTACCTCTACCTCTCTACCTCCCACCCCTACCTCTACCTCTCTACCTCCACCCCTACCTCTACCCCTACCTCCACCCCTCTAACCTCTACCCCTACCTCTACCTCTCTAACCTCCACCCCTACCTCTACCTCTACCCCTACCTCTACCCTCTACCTCTACCTCTCTACCTCTCTACCTCTACCTCTCTACCTCTACCCCTACCCCTAACTCTCTACCTCTACCCTCTACCTCTACCCCTACCTCTACCTCTCTACCTCTACCCCTACCTCTACCTCTCTACCTCTACCCCTACCTCTACCTCTCTACCTCTACCCCTACCTCTACCTCTCTACCTCTAACCTACCTCTCTCTACCTCCTACCCACCTAACCTCTACCTCTCTAACTCCACCCCTACCTCTACTCTCTACCCCTAACCTCTACCTCTAACTCTCTACCTCTACCCCTAACCCCTAACCCTAACTCTACCCCTACCTCTACCTCTCTACCTCTACCCCTAACTCTACCTCTCTACCTCTACCCCTAACTCTAACCCTACCTCCACCCCTACCTCTACCTCTCTACCTCTACCCCTAACTCTACCTCTCTACCTCTACCCCTAACTCTAACCCTACCTCCACCCCTACCTCTATTCCCTTGTTTTGGTTTTAGTGAAGAAGAACCATTTAACTCTCTCTTTCTGCCGACGATCACATCGTCCGTTAGAATCTCCCTACTCTCCCCAGCAGCCTGTGGTCCTATTTGACACCTTCTGCCCTTTTGTTCTGTTAACTGGGAAAAGGAGGCTCTTAATTAATGTCTCTCTCAGAAAACTGCTTGTTAATTTTCAGAATTGGAACTGATGGGAAAGTCAGTTGTCATTTCCCTGTTAATGTCTCTCCAGCTGCTGATCTGGAGTTACAGAGTTGGATAAGAAAGACACATGGGGCTTTTGAAAAGACTATATTGTAACTGGTATCTGTCTATGTTAATGGTGCCAGATGTAATAGAGTTTTAATTAGCAGGACTGGGGGATTCCTACAGCACCAGACTCATCACAACATACGTACACCGTGTGTGTGTGTGTGTGTGTGTGTGTGTGTGTGTGTGTGTGTGTGTGTGTGTGTGTGTGTGTGTGTGTGTGTGTGTGTGTGTGTGTGTGTGTGTGTGTGTGTGTGTGTGTGTGTGTGTGTGTGTGTGTGTGTCTTTGCTGTGCTGTCAGCATGCACAGTGGAATTGTATACATGGTCATATGGACAAGATCTCTGAAGATATTTTCATATATATTGGCGAAATACATTTGAAATCTATATTTGCTGTTACCTAGTGGATTAGCTACAGGCATAGGATCATAATTTGAACTGTATTGTAATCGCAAAAAAATAATGCAGTAATTTGCTTGATCGGCGGTTAAGCTATTAGCTGGACAAAAGTAGGCTACACGAAAAGTGCAATATTAAACCGTGTGTTATTTGGGGTTTTCAGAGAAAATTGATGTAAATCACAAATCTCATCTGCGTTTCCTGCGTTGCTGGAAAATTCTCAGCAACAAAAGATTGATCAAAGTATGATCCTTACATCTGTACTGTAGTTAAATTCACTTTCAGAAATGTTTGGTGTCCGTATTAGGAAAAGACACCATGTTACGGTTTTCTTCTGGTGAAAGAAGAAGCGTGGGTTATTCATAAACATCTTTAATGAAAGATGAAAATACAAACAATATACAAAAACAAGAAACGTGAAAAAACCAAAACAGCCCTATCTGGTGCTACAAACACAGAGACAGGAACAATCACCCACGAAACACTCAAAGAATATGGCTGCCTATATATGGTTCCCAGTCAGAGACAACGATAAACACCTGCCTCTGATTGAGAACCACTCTAGGCAACCATAGACTTACCTAGACTACTCTACTAAACACGACCCCATTAATCTACAAAACCCTAGACAAGGCAAACACATAATCACCCATGTCACACCCTGGCCTGACCAATATAATAAAGAAAACACAAAATACTAAGACCAGGGCGTAACACACCAACTCCTAGTGACTCTGACACAGTTCCCATGGACGTTTGCTTCCTAATATGGACACCGTGTACGTCAGTCCAGCGTGGAACAGCTCGGCTTTGAACACTTTAAACTGATTCCTTCTTCTTACACTTTCTTGACTTTCTCTCCCCTCCCACGTTTTAGGAGCGACTGGGTGACGTCGTACAAGGTCCTTGTGAGCAACGACAGTCACACCTGGGTCACTCTGAAGAATGGATCACAAGACCTGGTGAGCAGCTGGCTGAGATCATGATCAATAGATATGATTGGGGTGCAGATCGATATATATGATTGGGGAGGAGATCAATAGATATGATTGGGGTGCAGATCGATATATATGATTGGGGTGGAGATCAATAGATATGATTGGGGAGGAGATCAATAGATATGATTGGGGAGGAGATCAATAGATATGATTGGGGTGGAGATCAATAGATATGATTGGGGAGGAGATCAATAGATATGATTGGGGAGGAGATCAATAGATATGATTGGGGTGGAGATCAATAGATATGATTGGGGAGGAGATCAATAGATATGATTGGGGAGGAGATCAATATATATGATTGGGGTGGAGATCAATATATATGATTGGGGAGGAGATCAATATATATGATTGGGGAGGAGATCAATATATATGATTGGGGAGGAGATCAATATATATGATTGGGGAGGAGATCAATATATATGATTGGGGAGGAGATCAATATATATGATTGGGGAGGAGATCAATATATATGATTGGGGAGGAGATCAATAGATATGATTGGGGAGGAGATCAATATATATGATTGGGATGGAGATCAATAGATATGATTGGGGAGGAGATCAATATATATGATTGGGATGGAGATCAATAGATATGATTGGGGAGGAGATCAATAGATATGATTGGGATGGAGATCAATATATATGATTGGGGTGGAGATCAATAGATATGATTGGGATGGAGATTAATAGATATGATTGGGATGGAGATTAATAGATATGATTGGGGAGGAGATCAATAGATATGATTGGGATGGAGATTAATAGATATGATTGGGGTGGAGATCAATAGATATGATTGGGATGGAGATTAATAGATATGATTGGGATGGAGATTAATAGATATGATTGGGATGGAGATTAATAGATATGATTGGGATGGAGATTAATAGATATGATTGGGGTGGAGATCGATATATATGATTGGGGTGCAGATCAATATATATTAATTTTTTTATTTTACCTTTATTTAACTCGGCAAGTCAGTTAAGAACAAATTCTTATTTTCAATGACGGCCTAGTGGGTGAACTGCCTGTTCAGGGGCAGAACGACAGATTGTGCCTTGTCAGCTCGGGGATTCGAACTTGCAACCTTTCGGTTACTAGTCCAACGCTCTAACCACTAGGCTACCCTGCCACCCCATATGATTGGGGTGGTGATCAATAGATATGATTGGGGTGGTGATCAATAGATATGATTGGGGTGGATAGCAATAGATATGATTGGGATGGAGATCAATAGATATGATTGGGGAGGAGATCAATAGATATGATTGGGGAGGAGATCAATAGATATGATTGGGGTGGAGATCAATGAGGCATAGTTGTTACAGCAGTTCACACTTTGTCAGAACATTCTGGAAGAGTTTGTTTCTTGGATCATATTGACCAGAGTCCAATGTCATTACCATGGTCCATAGATGTACTGTATTACCATGGTCCATAGATGTACTGTATTACCATGGTCCATAGATGTACTGTATTACCATGGTCCATAGTACTGTATTACCATGGTCCATAGATGTACTGTATTACCATGGTCCATAGATGTACTGTATTACCATGGTCCATAGATGTACTGTATTACCATGGTCCATAGATGTACTGTATTACCATGGTCCATAGATGTACTGTATTACCATGGTCCATAGATGTAGATGTCCTGTATTACCATGGTCCATAGATGTACTGTATTACCATGGTCCATAGATGTACTGTATTACCATGGTCCATAGATGTACTGTATTACCATGGTCCATAGATGTACTGTATTACCATGGTCCATAGATGTACTGTATTACCATGGTCCATAGATGTACTGTATTACCATGGTCCATAGATGTACTGTATTACCATGGTCCATAGATGTACTGTATTACCATGGTCCATAGATGTACATGGTCCATAGTATTACCATGGTCCATAGATGTACTGTATTACCATGGTCCATAGATGATGTATTACCATGGTCCATAGATTACCATGGTCCATAGATGTACTGTATTACCATGGTCCATAGATGTACTGTATTACCATGGTCCATAGATGTACTGTATTACCATGGTCCATAGATGTACTGTATTACCATGGTCCATAGATGTACTGTATTACCATGGTCCATAGATGTACTGTATTACCATGGTCCATAGATGTACTGTATTACCATGGTCCATAGATGTACTGTATTACCATGGTCCATAGATGTACTGTATTACCATGGTCCATAGATGTACTGTATTACCATGGTCCATAGATGTACTGTATTACCATGGTCCATAGATGTACTGTATTACCATGGTCCATAGATGTACTGTATTACCATGGTCCATAGATGTACTGTATTACCATGGTCCATAGATGTACTGTATTACCATGGTCCATAGATGTACTGTATTACCATGGTCCATAGATGTACTGTATTACCATGGTCCATAGATGTACTGTATTACCATGGTCCATAGATGTACTGTATTACCATGGTCCATAGACTGTATTACCATGGTCCATAGATGTACTGTATTACCATGGTCCATAGATGTACTGTATTACCATGGTCCATAGATGTACTTATTACCATGGTCCATAGATGTACTGTATTACCATGGTCCATAGATGTACTGTATTACCATGTCCATAGATGTACTGTATTACCATGGTCCATAGATGTACTGTATTACCATGGTCCATAGATGTACTGTATTACCATGGTCCATAGATGTATTACCATGGTCCATAGATGTATTACCATGGTCCATAGATGTACTGTATTACCATGGTCCATAGATGTACTGTATTACCATGGTCCATAGATGTACTGTATTACCATGGTCCATAGATGATGTATTACCATGGTCCATAGATGTACTGTATTACCATGGTCCATAGATGTACTGTATTACCATGGTCCATAGATGTACTGTATTACCATGGTCCATAGATGTATTACCATGGTCCATAGATGTACTGTATTACCATGGTCCATAGATGTACTGTATTACCATGGTCCATAGATGTACTGTATTACCATGGTCCATAGAGATGTATTACCATGGTCCATAGATGTACTGTATTACCATGGTCCATAGATGTACTGTATTACCATGGTCCATAGATGTACTGTATTACCATGGTCCATAGATGTACTGTATTACCATGGTCCATAGATGTACCATGGTCCTGTATTACCATGGTCCATAGATGTACTGTATTACCATGGTCCATAGATGTACTGTATTACCATGGTCCATAGATGTACTGTATTACCATGGTCCATAGATGTACTGTATTACCATGGTCCATAGATGTACTGTATTACCATGGTCCATAGATGTACTGGTACCATGGTCCATAGATGTACTGTATTACCATGGTCCATAGATGTACTGTATTACCATGGTCCATAGATGTACTGTATTACCATGGTCCATAGATGTATTACCATGGTCCATAGATGTACTGTATTACCATGGTCCATAGATGTATTACCATGGTCCATAGATGTACTGTATTATGGTCCATAGATGGTCCATAGATGTACTGTATTACCATGGTCCATAGATGTATGTATTACCATGGTCCATAGATGTACTGTATTACCATGGTCCATAGATGTACTGTATTACCATGGTCCATAGATGTACTGTATTACCATGGTCCATAGATGTACTGTATTACCATGGTCCATAGATGTACTGTATTACCATGGTCCATAGATGTACTGTATTACCATGGTCCATAGATGTACTGTATTACCATGGTCCATAGATGTACTGTATTACCATGGTCCATAGATGTACTGTATTACCATGGTCCATAGATGTATTACCATGGTCCATAGATGTACTGTATTACCATGGTCCATAGATGTATTACCATGGTCCATAGATGTACTGTATTACCATGGTCCATAGATGTACTGTATTACCATGGTCCATAGATGTACTGTATTACCATGGTCCATAGATGTACTGTATTACCATGGTCCATAGATGTACTGTATTACCATGGTCCATAGATGTACTGTATTACCATGGTCCATAGATGTACTGTATTACCATGGTCCATAGATGTATTACCATGGTCCATAGATGTACTGTATTACCATGGTCCATAGAGTATTACCATGGTCCTGTATTACCATGGTCCATAGATGTACTGTATTACCATGGTCCATAGATGTATTACCATGGTCCATAGATGTACTGTATTACCATGGTCCATAGATGTATTACCATGGTCCATAGATGTACTGTATTACCATGGTCCATAGATGTACTGTATTACCATGGTCCATAGATGTACTGTATTACCATGGTCCATAGATGTACTGTATTACCATGGTCCATAGATGTATTACCATGGTCCATAGATGTATTACCATGGTCCATAGATGTACTGTATTACCATGGTCCATAGATGTACTGTATTACCATGGTCCATAGATGTACTGTATTACCATGGTCCATAGATGTACTGTATTACCATGGTCCATAGATGTACTGTATTACCATGGTCCATAGATGTACTGTATTACCATGGTCCATAGATGTACTGTATTACCATGGTCCATAGATGTACTGTATTACCATGGTCCATAGATGTACTGTATTACCATGGTCCATAGATGTACTGTATTACCATGGTCCATAGATGTACTGTATTACCATGGTCCATAGATGTACTGTATTACCATGGTCCATAGATGATGTATTACCATGGTCCATAGTACTGTATTACCATGGTCCATTACCATGGTCCATAGATGTATAGATGTATTACCATGGTCCATAGATGTACTGTATTACCATGGTCCATAGATGTACTGTATTACCATGGTCCATAGATGTACTGTATTACCATGGTCCATAGATGTACTGTATTACCATGGTCCATAGATGTACTGTATTACCATGGTCCATAGATGTACTGTATTACCATGGTCCATAGATGTACTGTATTACCATGGTCCATAGATGTATTACCATGGTCCATAGATGTACTGTATTACCATGGTCCATAGATGTACTGTATTACCATGGTCCATAGATGTACTGTATTACCATGGTCCATAGATGTACTTACCATGGTCCATAGATGTACTGTATTACCATGGTCCATAGATGTACTGTATTACCATGGTCCATAGATGTACTGTATTACCATGGTCCATAGATGTACTGTATTACCATGGTCCATAGATGTACTGTATTACCATGGTCCATAGATGTACTGTATTACCATGGTCCATAGATGTATTACCATGGTCCATAGATGTACTGTATTACCATGGTCCATAGATGTACTGTATTACCATGGTCCATAGATGTATGGTCCTGTATTACCATGGTCCATAGATGTACTGTATTACCATGGTCCATAGATGTACTGTCCATTACTGTATTACCATGGTCCATAGATGTACTGTATTACCATGGTCCATAGATGTACTGTATTACCATGGTCCATAGATGTACTGTATTACCATGGTCCATAGATGTACTGTATTACCATGGTCCATAGATGTATTACCATGGTCCATAGATGTACTGTATTACCATGGTCCATAGATGTACTGTATTACCATGGTCCATAGATGTACTGTATTACCATGGTCCATAGATGTATTATGGTCCATAGATGTATTACCATGGTCCATAGATGTACTGTATTACCATGGTCCATAGATGTACTGTATTACCATGGTCCATAGATGTACTGTATTACCATGGTCCATAGATGTACTGTATTACCATGGTCCATAGATGTACTGTATTACCATGGTCCATAGATGATGTATTACCATGGTCCATAGATGTACTGTATTACCATGGTCCATAGAGATGTATTACCATGGTCCATAGATGTACTGTATTACCATGGTCCATAGATGTACTGTATTACCATGGTCCATAGATGTACTGTATTACCATGGTCCATAGATGTACTGTATTACCATGGTCCATAGATGTACTGTATTACCATGGTCCATATGTACTGTATTACCATGGTCCATAGATGTACTGTATTACCATGGTCCATAGATGTTGTATTACCATGGTCCATAGATGTATTACCATGGTCCATAGAGATGTATTACCATGGTCCATAGATGTACTGTATTACCATGGTCCATAGATGTACTGTATTACCATGGTCCATAGATGTACTGTATTACCATGGTCCATAGATGTACTGTATTACCATGGTCCATAGATGTACTGTATTACCATGGTCCATAGATGTACTGTATTACCATGGTCCATAGATGTACTGTATTACCATGGTCCATAGATGTACTGTATTACCATGGTCCATAGATGTACTGTATTACCATGGTCCATAGATGTACTGTATTACCATGGTCCATAGATGTACTGTATTACCATGGTCCATAGATGTACTGTATTACCATGGTCCATAGATGTACTGTATTACCATGGTCCATAGATGTACTGTATTACCATGGTCCATAGATGTACTGTATTACCATGGTCCATAGATGTACTGTATTACCATGGTCCATAGATGTACTGTATTACCATGGTCCATAGATGTACTGTATTACCATGGTCCATAGATGTACTGTATTACCATGGTCCATAGATGTACTGTATTACCATGGTCCATAGATGTACTGTATTACCATGGTCCATAGATGTACTGTATTACCATGGTCCATAGATGTACTGTATTACCATGGTCCATAGATGTACTGTATTACCATGGTCCATAGATGTACTGTATTACCATGGTCCATAGATGTACTGTATTACCATGGTCCATAGATGTACTGTATTACCATGGTCCATAGATGTACTGTATTACCATGGTCCATAGATGTACTGTATTACCATGGTCCATAGATGTATTACCATGGTCCATAGATGTACTGTATTACCATGGTCCATAGATGTACTGTATTACCATGGTCCATAGATGTACTGTATTACCATGGTCCATAGATGTATTACCATGGTCCATAGATGTACTGTATTACCATGGTCCATAGATGTACTGTATTACCATGGTCCATAGATGTATTACCATGGTCCATAGATGTACTGTATTACCATGGTCCATAGATGTACTGTATTACCATGGTCCATAGATGTACTGTATTACCATGGTCCATAGATGTACTGTATTACCATGGTCCATAGATGTACTGTATTACCATGGTCCATAGATGTATTACCATGGTCCATAGATGTATTACCATGGTCCATAGATGTACTGTATTACCATGGTCCATAGATGTACTGTATTACCATGGTCCATAGATGTACTGTATTACCATGGTCCATAGATGTACTGTATTACCATGGTCCATAGATGTACTGTATTACCATGGTCCATAGATGTACTGTATTACCATGGTCCATAGATGTATGTATTACCATGGTCCATAGATGTATGTATTACCATGGTCCATAGATGTACTGTATTACCATGGTCCATAGATGTACTGTATTACCATGGTCCATAGATGTACTGTATTACCATGGTCCATAGATGTACTGTATTACCATGGTCCATAGATGTACTGTATTATGGTCCATAGATGTACTGTATTACCATAGTCCATAGATGTACTGTATTACCATGGTCCATAGATGTATGTATTACCATGGTCCATAGATGTACTGTATTACCATGGTCCATAGATGTACTGTATTACCATGGTCCATAGATGTACTGTATTACCATGGTCCATAGATGTACTGTATTACCATGGTCCATAGATGTACTGTATTACCATGGTCCATAGATGTACTGTATTACCATGGTCCATAGATGTACTGTATTACCATGGTCCATAGATGTACTGTATTACCATGGTCCATAGATGTACTGTATTACCATGGTCCATAGATGTATTACCATGGTCCATAGATGTATTACCATGGTCCATAGAGATGTACATGGTCCATAGATGTATTACCATGGTCCATAGATGTACTGTATTACCATGGTCCATAGACTGTATTACCATGGTCCATAGATGTACTGTATTACCATGGTCCATAGATGTACTGTATTACCATGGTCCATAGAGACTGTATTACCATGGTCCATAGATGTACTGTATTACCATGGTCCATAGATGTACTGTATTACCATGGTCCATAGATGTACTGTATTACCATGGTCCATAGATGTATTACCATGGTCCATAGATGTACTGTATTACCATGGTCCATAGATGTACTGTATTACCATGGTCCATAGATGTACTGTATTACCATGGTCCATAGATGTATTATGGTCCTGTATTACCATGGTCCATAGATGTACTGTATTACCATGGTCCATAGATGTACTGTATTACCATGGTCCATAGATGTACTGTATTACCATGGTCCATAGATGTACTGTATTACCATGGTCCATAGATGTATTACCATGGTCCATAGATGTACTGTACCATGGTCCATAGATGTACTGTATTACCATGGTCCATAGATGTATTACCATGGTCCATAGATGTATTACCATGGTCCATAGATGTACTGTATTACCATGGTCCATAGATGTACTGTATTACCATGGTCCATAGATGTATTACCATGGTCCATAGATGTATTACCATGGTCCATAGATGTACTGTATTACCATGGTCCATAGATGTACTGTATTACCATGGTCCATAGATGTACTGTATTACCATGGTCCATAGATGTATTACCATGGTCCATAGATGTACTGTATTACCATGGTCCATAGATGTACTGTATTACCATGGTCCATAGATGTACTGTATTACCATGGTCCATAGATGTACTGTATTACCATGGTCCATAGATGTATTACCATGGTCCATAGATGTACTGTATTACCATGGTCCATAGATGTACTGTATTACCATGGTCCATAGATGTATTACCATGGTCCATAGATGTACTGTATTACCATGGTCCATAGATGTACTGTATTACCATGGTCCATAGATGTACTGTATTACCATGGTCCATAGATGTACTGTATTACCATGGTCCATAGATGTACTGTATTACCATGGTCCATAGATGTACTGTATTACCATGGTCCATAGATGTACTGTATTACCATGGTCCATAGATGTACTGTATTACCATGGTCCATAGATGTACTGTATTACCATGGTCCATAGATGTACTGTATTACCATGGTCCATAGATGTATTACCATGGTCCATAGATGTACTGTATTACCATGGTCCATAGATGTACTGTATTACCATGGTCCATAGATGTACTGTATTACCATGGTCCATAGATGTACTGTATTACCATGGTCCATAGATGTACTGTATTACCATGGTCCATAGATGTACTGTATTACCATGGTCCATAGATGTACTGTATTACCATGGTCCATAGATGTACTGTATTACCATGGTCCATAGATGTACTGTATTACCATGGTCCATAGATGTATTACCATGGTCCATAGATGTATGGTCCTGTATTACCATGGTCCATAGATGTACTGTATTACCATGGTCCATAGATGTACTGTATTACCATGGTCCATAGATGTACTGTATTACCATGGTCCATAGATGTACTGTATTACCATGGTCCATAGATGTACTGTATTACCATGGTCCATAGATGTACTGTATTACCATGGTCCATAGATGTACTGTATTACCATGGTCCATAGATGTACTGTATTACCATGGTCCATAGATGTATTACCATGGTCCATAGATGTACTGTATTACCATGGTCCATAGTACTGTATGTACCACATAGATGTATTACCATGGTCCATAGATGTACTGTATTACCATGGTCCATAGATGTACTGTATTACCATGGTCCATAGATGTATTATGGTCCTGTATTACCATGGTCCATAGATGTACTGTATTACCATGGTCCATAGATGTATTACCATGGTCCATAGATGTACTGTATTACCATGGTCCATAGATGTACTGTATTACCATGGTCCATAGATGTACTGTATTACCATGGTCCATAGATGTACTGTATTACCATGGTCCATAGATGTATTACCATGGTCCATAGATGTACTGTATTACCATGGTCCATAGATGTACTGTATTACCATGGTCCATAGATGTACTGTATTACCATGGTCCATAGATGTACTGTATTACCATGGTCCATAGATGTACTGTATTACCATGGTCCATAGATGTACTGTATTACCATGGTCCATAGATGTACTGTATTACCATGGTCCATAGATGTACTGTATTACCATGGTCCATAGATGTACTGTATTACCATGGTCCATAGATGTACTGTATTACCATGGTCCATAGATGTACTGTATTACCATGGTCCATAGATGTATTACCATGGTCCATAGATGTACTGTATTACCATGGTCCATAGATGTACTGTATTACCATGGTCCATAGATGTACTGTATTACCATGGTCCATAGATGTACTGTATTACCATGGTCCATAGATGTATTACCATGGTCCATAGATGTACTGTATTACCATGGTCCATAGATGTACTGTATTACCATGGTCCATAGATGTACTGTATTACCATGGTCCATAGATGTACTGTATTACCATGGTCCATAGATGTACTGTATTACCATGGTCCATAGATGTACTGTATTACCATGGTCCATAGATGTACTGTATTACCATGGTCCATAGAGACTGTATTACCATGGTCCATAGATGTACTGTATTACCATGGTCCATAGATGTACTGTATTACCATGGTCCATAGATGTATTACCATGGTCCATAGATGTATTACCATGGTCCATAGATGTACTGTATTACCATGGTCCATAGATGTACTGTATTACCATGGTCCATAGATGTACTGTATTACCATGGTCCATAGATGTACTGTATTACCATGGTCCATAGATGTACTGTATTACCATGGTCCATAGATGTACTGTATTACCATGGTCCATAGATGTATTACCATGGTCCATAGATGTACTGTATTACCATGGTCCATAGATGTACTGTATTACCATGGTCCATAGATGTACTGTATTACCATGGTCCATAGATGTATTACCATGGTCCATAGATGTACTGTATTACCATGGTCCATAGATGTACTGTATTACCATGGTCCATAGATGTATTACCACTGTATTACCATGGTCCATAGATGTACTGTATTACCATGGTCCATAGATGTACTGTATTACCATGGTCCATAGATGTATTACCATGGTCCATAGATGTACTGTATTACCATGGTCCATAGATGTACTGTATTACCATGGTCCATAGATGTATTACCATGGTCCATAGATGTACTGTATTACCATGGTCCATAGATGTATTACCATGGTCCATAGATGATGTATTACCATGGTCCATAGATGTACTGTATTACCATGGTCCATAGATGTACTGTATTACCATGGTCCATAGATGTATTACCATGGTCCATAGATGTACTGTATTACCATGGTCCATAGATGTACTGTATTACCATGGTCCATAGATGTATTACTGGTATTATGGTCCATAGATGTACTGTATTACCATGGTCCATAGATGTACTGTATTACCATGGTCCATAGATGTATTACCATGGTCCATAGATGTACTGTATTACCATGGTCCATAGATGTACTGTATTACCATGGTCCATAGATGTATTCCATAGATGTACTGTATTACCATGGTCCATAGATGTACTGTATTACCATGGTCCATAGATGTACTGTATTACCATGGTCCATAGATGTACTGTATTACCATGGTCCATAGATGTACTGTATTACCATGGTCCATAGATGTACTGTATTACCATGGTCCATAGATGTACTGTATTACCATGGTCCATAGATGTACTGTATTACCATGGTCCATAGATGTACTGTATTACCATGGTCCATAGAGATGTATTACCATGGTCCATAGATGTACTTACCATGGTCCATAGATGTACTGTATTACCATGGTCCATAGATGTATTACCATGGTCCATAGATGTACTGTATTACCATGGTCCATAGATGTACTGTATTACCATGGTCCATAGATGTACTGTATTACCATGGTCCATAGATGTACTGTATTACCATGGTCCATAGATGTACTGTATTACCATGGTCCATAGATGTACTGTATTACCATGGTCCATAGATGTATTATTACCATGGTCCATAGATGTACTGTATTACCATGGTCCATAGATGTATTACCATGGTCCATAGATGTATTACCATGGTCCATAGATGTACTGTATTACCATGGTCCATAGATGTACTGTATTACCATGGTCCATAGATGTATTACCATGGTCCATAGATGTACTGTATTACCATGGTCCATAGATGTATGTACCATGGTCCATAGATGTGGTCATGGTCCATAGATGTACTGTATTACCATGGTCCATAGATGTACTGTATTACCATGGTCCATAGATGTACTGTATTACCATGGTCCATAGATGTACTGTATTACCATGGTCCATAGATGTACTGTATTACCATGGTCCATAGATGTACTGTATTACCATGGTCCATAGATGTATGTATTACCATGGTCCATAGATGTATTACCATGGTCCATAGATGTATTACCATGGTCCATAGATGTACTGTATTACCATGGTCCATAGATGTACTGTATTACCATGGTCCATAGATGTACTGTATTACCATGGTCCATAGATGTACTGTATTACCATGGTCCATAGATGTATTACCATGGTCCATAGATGTACTGTATTACCATGGTCCATAGATGTACTGTATTACCATGGTCCATAGATGTACTGTATACCATGGTCCATAGGTATTACCATAGATGTACTGTATTACCATGGTCCATAGATGTACTGTATTACCATGGTCCATAGATGTACTGTATTACCATGGTCCATAGATGTACCATGGTCCATAGATGTATTACCATGGTCCATAGATGTACTGTATTACCATGGTCCATAGATGTACTGTATTACCATGGTCCATAGATGTACTGTATTACCATGGTCCATAGATGTACTGTATTACCATGGTCCATAGATGTATTACCATGGTCCATAGATGTACTGTATTACCATGGTCCATAGATGTACTGTATTACCATGGTCCATAGATGTACTGTATTACCATGGTCCATAGATGATGTATTACCATGGTCCATAGATGTACTGTATTACCATGGTCCATAGATGTACTGTATTGGTCCATGGTCCATAGATGTACTGTATTACCATGGTCCATAGATGTACTGTATTACCATGGTCCATAGATGTACTGTATTACCATGGTCCATAGATGTACTGTATTACCATGGTCCATAGATGTACTGTATTACCATGGTCCATAGATACTGTATTACCATGGTCCATAGACTGTATTACCATGGTCCATAGATGTACATGGTCCATAGTATTACCATGGTCCATAGATGTACTGTATTACCATGGTCCATAGATGTACTGTATTACCATGGTCCATAGATGTACTGTATTACCATGGTCCATAGATGTATTACCTGTCCATAGATTACCATGGTCCATAGATGTACTGTATTACCATGGTCCATAGATGTACTGTATTACCATGGTCCATAGATGTACTGTATTACCATGGTCCATAGATGTACTGTATTACCATGGTCCATAGATGTACTGTATTACCATGGTCCATAGATGTACTGTATTACCATGGTCCATAGATGTACTGTATTACCATGGTCCATAGATGTACTGTATTACCATGGTCCATAGATGTACTGTATTACCATGGTCCATAGATGTACTGTATTACCATGGTCCATAGAGATGTATTACCATGGTCCATAGATGTACTGTATTACCATGGTCCATAGATGTACTGTATTACCATGGTCCATAGATGTACTGTATTACCATGGTCCATAGATGTACTGTATTACCATGGTCCATAGATGTACTGTATTACCATGGTCCATAGATGTACTGTATTACCATGGTCCATAGATGTACTGTATTACCATGGTCCATAGATGTATGTATTACCATGGTCCATAGATGTATTACCATGGTCCATAGATGTACTGTATTACCATGGTCCATAGATGTACTGTATTACCATGGTCCATAGATGTACTGTATTACCATGGTCCATAGATGTACTGTATTACCATGGTCCATAGATGTACTGTATTACCATGGTCCATAGATGTACTGTATTACCATGGTCCATAGATGTACTGTATTACCATGGTCCATAGATGTACTGTATTACCATGGTCCATAGATGTACTGTATTACCATGGTCCATAGATGTACTGTATTACCATGGTCCATAGATGTACTGTATTACCATGGTCCATAGATGTATGTATTACCACTGTATTACCATGGTCCATAGATGTACTGTATTACCATGGTCCATAGATGTACTGTATTACCATGGTCCATAGATGTACTGTATTACCATGGTCCATAGATGTACTGTATTACCATGGTCCATAGAGATGTATTACCATGGTCCATAGATGTACTGTATTACCATGGTCCATAGTATTACCATGTCCATAGACTGTATTACCATGGTCCATAGATGTACTGTATTACCATGGTCCATAGATGTACTGTATTACCATGGTCCATAGATGTACTGTACCATGGTCCATAGATGTACTGTATTACCATGGTCCATAGATGTACTGTATTACCATGGTCCATAGATGTACTGTATTACCATGGTCCATAGATGTACTGTATTACCATGGTCCATAGATGTACTGTATTACCATGGTCCATAGATGTATTACCATGGTCCATAGATGTACTGTATTACCATGGTCCATAGATGTACTGTATTACCATGGTCCATAGATGTATTACCATGGTCCATAGATGTACTGTATTACCATGGTCCATAGATGTACTGTATTACCATGGTCCATAGATGTACTGTATTACCATGGTCCATAGATGTACTGTATTACCATGGTCCATAGATGTACTGTATTACCATGGTCCATAGATGTATTACCATGGTCCATAGATGTACTGTATTACCATGGTCCATAGATGTACTGTATTACCATGGTCCATAGATGTACTGTATTACCATGGTCCATAGATGTACTGTATTACCATGGTCCATAGATGTACTGTATTACCATGGTCCATAGATGTACTGTATTACCATGGTCCATAGATGTACTGTATTACCATGGTCCATAGATGTACTGTATTACCATGGTCCATAGATGTACTGTATTACCATGGTCCATAGATGTACTGTATTACCATGGTCCATAGATGTACTGTATTACCATGGTCCATAGATGTACTGTATTACCATGGTCCATAGATGTACTGTATTACCATGGTCCATAGATGTACTGTATTACCATGGTCCATAGATGTACTGTATTACCATGGTCCATAGATGTACTGTATTACCATGGTCCATAGATGTATTACCATGGTCCATAGATGTACTGTATTACCATGGTCCATAGATGTACTGTATTACCATGGTCCATAGATGTACTGTATTACCATGGTCCATAGATGTACTGTATTACCATGGTCCATAGATGTACTGTATTACCATGGTCCATAGATGTACTGTATTACCATGGTCCATAGATGTACTGTATTACCATGGTCCATAGATGTATGTATTACCATGGTCCATAGATGTACTGTATTACCATGGTCCATAGATGTACTGTATTACCATGGTCCATAGATGTATTACCATGGTCCATAGATGTACTGTATTACCATGGTCCATAGATGTACTGTATTACCATGGTCCATAGATGTACTGTATTACCATGGTCCATAGATGTACTGTATTACCATGGTCCATAGATGTACTGTATTACCATGGTCCATAGATGTACTGTATTACCATGGTCCATAGATGTACTGTATTACCATGGTCCATAGATGTACTGTATTACCATGGTCCATAGATGTACTGTATTACCATGGTCCATAGATGTACTGTATTACCATGGTCCATAGATGTACTGTATTACCATGGTCCATAGATGTACTGTATTACCATGGTCCATAGATGTACTGTATTACCATGGTCCATAGATGTACTGTATTACCATGGTCCATAGATGTACTGTATTACCATGGTCCATAGAGATGTATTACCATGGTCCATAGATGTACTGTATTACCATGGTCCATAGATGTATGTATTACCATGGTCCATAGATGTATTACCATGGTCCATAGATGTACTGTATTACCATGGTCCATAGATGTACTGTATTACCATGGTCCATAGATGTACTGTATTACCATGGTCCATAGATGTACTGTATTACCATGGTCCATAGATGTACTGTATTACCATGGTCCATAGATGTACTGTATTACCATGGTCCATAGATGTACTGTATTACCATGGTCCATAGATGTACTGTATTACCATGGTCCATAGAGACTGTATTACCATGGTCCATAGATGTATTACCATGGTCCATAGATGTACTGTATTACCATGGTCCATAGACTGTATTACCATGGTCCATAGATGTATTACCATGGTCCATAGATGTACTGTATTACCATGGTCCATAGATAGATGTACTGTATTACCATGGTCCATAGATGTACTGTATTACCATGGTCCATAGATGTACTGTATTACCATGGTCCATAGATGTATGTATTACCATGGTCCATAGATGTACTGTATTACCATGGTCCATAGATGTACTGTATTACCATGGTCCATAGATGTACTGTATTACCATGGTCCATAGATGTACTGTATTACCATGGTCCATAGATGTACTGTATTACCATGGTCCATAGATGTACTGTATTACCATGGTCCATAGATGTACTGTATTACCATGGTCCATAGATGTACTGTATTACCATGGTCCATAGATGTACTGTATTACCATGGTCCATAGATGTACTGTATTACCATGGTCCATAGATGTACTGTATTACCATGGTCCATAGATGTACTGTATTACCATGGTCCATAGATGTACTGTATTACCATGGTCCATAGATGTACTGTATTACCATGGTCCATAGATGTACTGTATTACCATGGTCCATAGATGTACTGTATTACCATGGTCCATAGATGTACTGTATTACCATGGTCCATAGATGTACTGTATTACCATGGTCCATAGATGTACTGTATTACCATGGTCCATAGATGTACTGTATTACCATGGTCCATAGATGTACTGTATTACCATGGTCCATAGATGTACTGTATTACCATGGTCCATAGATGTACTGTATTACCATGGTCCATTACCATGGTCCATAGTACTGTATTACCATGGTCCATAGATGTACTGTATTACCATGGTCCATAGATGTACTGTATTACCATGGTCCATAGATGTACTGTATTACCATGGTCCATAGATGTACTGTATTACCATGGTCCATAGAGATGTATTACCATGGTCCATAGATGTACTGTATTACCATGGTCCATAGATGTACTGTATTACCATGGTCCATAGATGTACTGTATTACCATGGTCCATAGATGTACTGTATTACCATGGTCCATAGATGACTGTATTACCATGGTCCATAGATGTACTGTATTACCATGGTCCATAGATGTATGTATTACCATGGTCCATAGATGTACTGTATTACCATGGTCCATAGATGTACTGTATTACCATGGTCCATAGATGTACTGTATTACCATGGTCCATAGATGTACTGTATTACCATGGTCCATAGATGTACTGTATTACCATGGTCCATAGATGTACTGTATTACCATGGTCCATAGATGTACTGTATTACCATGGTCCATAGATGTACTGTATTACCATGGTCCATAGATGTACTGTATTACCATGGTCCATAGATGTACTGTATTACCATGGTCCATAGATGTACTGTATTACCATGGTCCATAGATGTATTACCATGGTCCATAGATGTATTACCATGGTCCATAGATGTACTGTATTACCATGGTCCATAGATGTACTGTATTACCATGGTCCATAGATGTATTACCATGGTCCATAGATGTATTACCATGGTCCATAGATGTACTGTATTACCATGGTCCATAGATGTATGGTCCTGTATTACCATGGTCCATAGATGTACTGTATTACCATGGTCCATAGATGTACTGTATTACCATGGTCCATAGATGTATTACCATGGTCCATAGATGTACTGTATTACCATGGTCCATAGATGTACTGTATTACCATGGTCCATAGATGTACTGTATTACCATGGTCCATAGATGTACTGTATTACCATGGTCCATAGATGTACTGTATTACCATGGTCCATAGATGTACTGTATTACCATGGTCCATAGATGTACTGTATTACCATGGTCCATAGATGTACTGTATTACCATGGTCCATAGATGTATTACCATGGTCCATAGATGTACTGTATTACCATGGTCCATAGATGTACTGTATTACCATGGTCCATAGATGTATTACCATGGTCCATAGATGTACTGTATTACCATGGTCCATAGATGTACTGTATTACCATGGTCCATAGATGTATTACCTGTATTACCATGGTCCATAGATGTACTGTATTACCATGGTCCATAGATGTACTGTATTACCATGGTCCATAGATGTACTGTATTACCATGGTCCATAGATGTACTGTATTACCATGGTCCATAGATGATGTATTACCATGGTCCATAGATGTATTACCATGGTCCATAGATGACTGTATTACCATGGTCCATAGATGTACTGTATTACCATGGTCCATAGATGTACTGTATTACCATGGTCCATAGATGTACTGTATTACCATGGTCCATAGATGTATTACCATGGTCCATAGATGTACTGTATTACCATGGTCCATTACCATGGTCCATAGATGTATGTATTACCATGGTCCATAGATGTACTGTATTACCATGGTCCATAGAGTACTGTCCACCATGGTCCAACTACCATGGTCCATAGATATATTACCATGGTCCTAGTATTCATGGTCCTTATTCATGGTCCATAGATGTGTATTACCATGGTCCTCATTACCATCCTGCTGTATTTGTCCATAGATGTATTACCATGGTCCATAGTATTACCTTCATAGATGTATTACCATGGTAACTGTATTACCATGGAGAAAGAGATCCCTGTGTTGAACATGTTTCCTGCGTCCGCCGTGGCTCGTTACATCAGGGTCAACCCTCGTTCCTGGTTCAACCGTGGCAGCATCTGCATGAGAGTGGAGATCCTGGGATGTCCCATGCCAGGTACCTGCTGTGTGTCTACTGTGTGATTCTACCCAATAACTGCTATGTGTCTACTGTGGGATTATACCCAATAACTGCTATGTGTCTACTGTGTGATTCTACTAGGTACCTGCTGTGTATACTGTGTGATTCTACTAGGTAACTGCTGTGTGTACTGTGTGATTCTATCTGATAACTGCTATGTGTGTACTGTGTGACTCTACTAGGTAACTGCTGTGTGTACTGTGTGATTCTACTAGGTAACTGCTGTGTGTACTGTGTGATTCTACTAGGTAACTGCTGTGTGTACTGTGTGATTCTACTAGGTACCTGCTGTGTGTACTGTGTGATTCTACTAGGTGACTGCTGTGTGTACTGTGTGATTCTACCCAATAACTGCTGTGTGTACTGTGTGATTCTACTAGGTACCTACTGTGTGTGTACTGTGTGATTATATCTGATAACTGCTGTGTGATTCTACTAGGTAACTGCTGTGTGTACTGTCTGATTCTACTAGGTAACTGCTGTGTGTACTGTCTGATTCTACTAGGTAACTGCTGTGTGTGTACTGTGTGATTCTACTAGGTAACTGCTGTGTGTACTGTGTGATTCTACTAGGTAACTGCTGTGTGTGTACTGTGTGATTCTACTAGGTAACTGCTGTGTGTACTGTGTGATTCTACTAGGTAACTGCTGTGTGTGTACTGTGTGATTCTACTAGGTAACTGCTGTGTGTACTGTGTGATTCTAATAAACCTTAGTGAATGAAGGTGAATGGCAGTAGTAGACAGGGGGTGGTGTACCTAATAAACTGGCCAGTGGCCTCTGTATTAAGGTGAATGGCAGTAGTAGACAGGGGGTGGTGTAGCTAATAAACTGGCCAGTGGCCTCTGTATTAAGGTGAATGGCAGTAGTAGACAGGGGGTGGTGTACCTAATAAACTGGCCAGTGGCCTCTGTATTAAGGTGAATGGCAGTAGCAGACAGGGGGTGGTGTACCTAATAAACTGGCCAGTGGCCTCAGTGTATGAGGCAGGGGGGTGGTGTATGGGTAGCATGTAGGCCTACAAGATGCTGTATTACCACAAGTCAGTGTATGAATGGCAGTAGCAGACAGGGGGTGGTGTACCTAATAAACTGGCCAGTGGCCTCAGTGTATGAGGCAGGGGGGTGGTGTATGGGTAGGACAAGACGCTGTATTACCACAAGTCAGTGTATGAATGGCAGTAGCAGACAGGGGGTGGTGTACCTAATAAACTGGCCAGTGGCCTCAGTGTATGAGGCAGGGGGGTGGTGTACCTAATAAACTGGCCAGTGGCCTCAGTGTATGAGGCAGGGGGTGGTGTATGGGTAGGACAAGACGCTGTATTACCACAAGTCGATAAGACCATTAACAATACAGGGGGAAGATTGTTATTAAAACTTGTTTTTCAACCACTCCACAACGTTCTTGTTAACAAACTATAGTTTTGGCAAGTTTGTGCATGACACAAGTCATTTTTCCAACAATTGTTTACAGACAGATTATTTCACTTATAATTCACTGTATCACAATTCCAGTGGGTCAGAAGTTTACATACAGTAAGTTGACTGTGCCTTTAAACAGCTTGGAAAATTCCAGAAAATGTTGTCATGGCTTTAGAAGCTTCTGATAGGCTAAGTGACATAATTTGCACAATTGGTGGCTGACTAAATACCTTTTTGCCGCACTGTATATATATAGATCAAACCCTGTAGACTGGTGAAACCAGGGGAGGAAACTTTGGTTTTTGCTCTGACATGCACTGTCAACTGTGGGACCTTATACAGACAGGTACACGCCTTGGCAAATTATGTCAAAATCAATTAAATTTACCACAGGTGGACTCCAAGTTGTAGAAACATCTCAACGATGATCAATGGAAACAGGATGCACCTGAGCTCAATTTAGAGTCTCATAGCAAAGGGTCTGAATACTTATGTAAATAAGGTATTCCTGTTTTTTATTTTTTAAATAAAATTGCAAAAATTTCTAAAAACCTGTTTTCACTCTGTCATTATGGGGTATTTATTGTGTGTAGATTAATGAGGAACAATTTAAATTAAATCCATTTTCAGAATAAGGCTTTAGCGTAACAAAATTTGGAAAAAGTGACAGGGTCTGAAATGCTTTCTGAAGGCCTCTATACACCTTAAAGACTAAGATAATAAAGTGACAGGGGTCTGAATGCTTTCTGAAGGCCACTATATACCTTAAAGCCACTATATACCTTAAAGACTAAGATAGTAAAGTGACAGGGGTCTGAATGCTTTCTGAAGGCCATTATATACCTTAAAGCCACTATATACCTTAAAGACTAAGATAGTAAAGTGACAGGGGTCTGAATGCTTTCTGAAGGCCACTATATACCTTACAGACGAAGATAGTAAAGTGACAGGGTCTGAATGCTTTCAGAAGGCCACTATATACCTTAAAGCCACTATATACCTTAAAGCCACTATATACCTTAAAGCCACTATATACATTAAAGCCACTATATACCTTAAAGACTAAGATAGTAAAGTGACAGGGGTCTGAATGCTTTCTGAAGGCCACTATATACCTTAAAGCCACTATATACATTAAAGCCACTATATACCTTAAAGACTAAGATAGTAAAGTGACAGGGGTCTGAATGCTTTCTGAAGGCCACTATATACCTTAAAGCCACTATATACCTTAAAGACTAAGATAGTAAAGTAATATATAATAATAATATAATGTAATAATAATAATATATGCCATTTAGCAGACGCTTTTATCCAAAGCGACTTACAGTCAAGTGTGCATACATTCTACGTATGGGTGGTCCCGGGGATCGAACCCACTACCCTGGCGTTACAAGTGCCATGCTCTACCAATTGAGCTACAGAAGGACCACTGAGCTACAGAAGGACCACAAAGTGACAGGGGTCTGAATGCTTTCTGAAGGACACTATATACCTTAAAGCCACTATATACCTTAAAGCCTAAGATAGTAAAGCTAAAAACACTTGAGAGCTCTCAACAAGTTTTACAAACAATAAAAAACAACTTTGGGGGGGCGCCCCCCGAAAACAATATTAAAAAGTTAGGTCCTTTTCCATGGACCGAACAGTGTAGGTAGCTAACAATGCTCAATCTACTTAGCGTCACGTAATGCACTTCCAGAACCAGGGCATGAGCATTGCCACACAACAAACTAAACCCAGTCTTTACAGGGGAATATACCACAGGAGGCTGCTGAAGGGAGGACGGCTCTTAATAATGTTTGGAACTGAGACAATGGACACGTGGAAACCATGGAAACCACGTTTTTTTTTAATGTATTTGATACCATTCCACTCCAGTCATTTCCACATGCCTGTCCTCCCCAATTCAGGTGACACCAACCTCCATTTTGTGGTATCGTGACTGTAACCCATTGATCACTATCAGACCGATCTAGCTCTTCAGTTGACACATATACTGTTGTCGATATAGTGATTTGGTCAATGACTTGATATGGGATGTGTTTGTTGTCAGACTCTCAGAACTATTACCACAGACGGAACGAGATCACAACCACAGACAACCTGGACTTCAAACATCACAGCTACAAAGAGATGAGACATAGGGTAATGCTGAGCAGACACTACACCACAGAGTAATGCTGAGCAGACACTACACCACAGAGTAATGCTGAGCAGACACTACACCACAGAGTAATGCTGAGCAGACACTACACCACAGAGTAATGCTGAGCAGATACTACACCACAGAGTAATGCTGAGCAGACACTACACCACAGAGTAATGCTGCTGTAATGCTGAGCAGACACTACACCACAGAGTAATGCTGAGCAGATACTACACCACAGAGTAATGCTGAGCAGACACTACACCACAGAGTAATGCTGAGCAGAGACACCACACCACAGAGTAATGCTGAGCAGACACTGCACTATAATATAATAATATAATAATATATGCCATTTGAGTAATGCTGAGCAGACACTGCACTACACCACAGAGTAATGCTGAGCAGACACTACACCACAGAGTAATGCTGGGCAGACACTACACCACAGAGTAATGCTGGGCAGACACTACACCACAGAGTAATGCTGGGCAGACACTACACTACACCACAGAGTAATGCTGAGCAGACACTGCACTACACCACAGAGTAATGCTGAGCAGACACTACACCACAGAGTAATGCTGGGCAGACACTACACCACAGAGTAATGCTGGGCAGACACTACACCACAGAGTAATGCTGGGCAGACACCACACCACAGAGTAATGCTGGGCAGACACTACACTACACCACAGAGTAATGCTGAGCAGACACTACACCACATCACAGAGTAATGCTGAGCAGATACTACACTACAGAGTAATGCTGGGCAGACACTACACCACCATACCACAGAGTAATGCTGGGCAGACACTACACCACACCACAGAGTAATGCTGAGCAGACACTGCACTACACTACACCACAGAGTAATGCTGAGCAGATACAATACTACACCACAGAGTAATGCTGAGCAGACACTGCACTACACTACACCACAGAGTAATGCTGAGCAGACACTACACTACACCACAGAGTAATGCTGAGCAGATACAACACTACACCACAGAGTAATGCTGGGCAGATACACCACCATACCACAGAGTAATGCTGAGCAGACACTGCACTACACTACACCACAGAGTAATGCTGAGCAGATACAACACTACACCACAGAGTAATGCTGAGCAGATACACCACTACACCACAGAGTAATGCTGAGCAGACACTACACCACACCACAGAGTAATGCTGAGCAGATACACCACTACACCACAGAGTAATGCTGGCAGACACTACACAACACCACAGAGTAATGCTGAGCAGACACTACACCACACCACAGAGTAATGCTGAGCAGATACACCACTACACCACAGAGTAATGCTGGGCAGACACTACACCACACCACAGAGTAATGCTGAGCAGATACAATACTACACCACAGAGTAATGCTGAGCAGATACAACACTACACCACAGAGTAATGCTGAGCAGATACACCACTACACCACAGAGTAATGCTGAGCAGACACTACACCACACCACAGAGTAATGCTGAGCAGATACACCACTACACCACAGAGTAATGCTGGGCAGACACTACACCACACCACAGAGTAATGCTGAGCAGACACTACACCACACCACAGAGTAATGCTGAGTGGACACACCACTACACCACAGAGTAATGCTGGGCAGACACTACACCACACCACAGAGTAATGCTGAGCAGATACACCACTACACCACAGAGTAATGCTGAGCAGACACTACACCACACCACAGAGTAATGCTGAGCAGATACACCACTACACCACAGAGTAATGCTGAGCAGACACTACACTACACCACAGAGTAATGCTGGGCAGACACTACACTACACCACAGAGTAATGCTGAGCAGATACAACACTACACCACAGAGTAATGCTGGGCAGACACTACACTACACCACAGAGTAATGCTGAGCAGACACTACACCACACCACAGAGTAATGCTGAGCAGATACTACACTACACCACAGAGTAATGCTGGGCAGACACTACACCACACCACAGAGTAATGCTGGGCAGACACTACACCACAGAGTAATGCTGGGCAGACACTACACCACACCACAGAGTAATGCTGGGCAGACACTGTACTACACTACACCACAGAGTAATGCTGAGCAGACACTGCACTACACCACAGAGTAATGCTGAGCAGATACACCACCATACCACAGAGTAATGCTGGGCAGACACTGTACTACACTACACCACAGAGTAATGCTGGGCAGATACTACACTACACCACAGAGTAATGCTGAGCAGACACTACACTACACCACAGAGTAATGCTGAGCAGATACTACACCACACCACAGAGTAATGCTGGGCAGACACTACACCACACCACAGAGTAATGCTGAGCAGACACTACACTACACCACAGAGTAATGCTGGGCAGACACTACACCACACCACAGAGTAATGCTGGGCAGACACTACACTACACCACAGAGTAATGCTGAGCAGACACTACACTACACCACAGAGTAATGCTGAACAGACACTACACTACACCACAGAGTAATGCTGAGCAGACACTACACTACACCACAGAGTAATGCTGAGCAGACACTACACTACACCACAGAGTAATGCTGGGCAGACACTACACCACACCACAGAGTAATGCTGGGCAGACACTACACCACAGAGTAATGCTGGGCAGACACTACACCACACCACAGAGTAATGCTGGGCAGACACTGTACTACACTACACCACAGAGTAATGCTGGGCAGACACTACACCACACCACAGAGTAATGCTGGGCAGACACTGTACTACACTACACCACAGAGTAATGCTGAGCAGACACTGCACTACACCACAGAGTAATGCTGAGCAGATACACCACCATACCACAGAGTAATGCTGGGCAGACACTGTACTACACTACACCACAGAGTAATGCTGGGCAGATACTACACTACACCACAGAGTAATGCTGAGCAGATACTACACTACACCACAGAGTAATGCTGGGCAGACACTGCACTACACCACAGAGTAATGCTGGGCAGACACTACACTACACCACAGAGTAATGCTGGGCAGACACTACACTACACCACAGAGTAATGCTGGGCAGACACTACACTACACCACAGAGTAATGCTGGGCAGACACTACACTACACCACAGAGTAATGCTGAGCAGACACTACACTACACCGCAGAGTAATGCTGAGCAGACACTACACCACACCACAGAGTAATGCTGGGCAGATACACCACCATACCACAGAGTAATGCTGGGCAGATAGTATACTACACCACAGAGTAATGCTGGGCAGATACACCACCATACCACAGAGTAATGCTGGGCAGATACTATACTACACCACAGAGTAATGCTGGGCAGACACTACACTACACCACAGAGTAATGCTGGGCAGACACTACACTACACCACAGAGTAATTCTGGGCAGATACACCACCATACCACAGAGTAATGCTGGGCAGACACTGTACTACACCACCGAGTAATGCTGAGCAGATACAACACTACACCACAGAGTAATGCTGGGCAGATACAACACTACACCACAGAGTAATGCTGAGCAGATACAACACTACACCACAGAGTAATGCTGGGCAGATACAACACTACACCACAGAGTAATGCTGGGCAGACACTACACCACAGAGTAATGCTGGGCAGACACTGCACTACACCACAGAGTAATGCTGGGCAGATACTACACTACACCACAGAGTAATGCTGGGCAGACACTACACTACACCACAGAGTAATGCTGGGCAGATACACCACCATAGCACAGAGTAATGCTGGGCAGACACTGTACTACACCACAGAGTAATGCTGAGCAGATACAACACTACACCACAGAGTAATGCTGGGCAGATACACCACCACACCTCAGAGTAATACTGAGCAGACACTGCACTACACCACAGAGTAATGCTGGGCAGATACTACACTACACCACAGAGTAATGCTGGGCAGACACTACACCACAGAGTAATGCTGGGCAGATACTATACTACACCACAGAGTAATGCTGAGCAGACACTACACCACAGAGTAATGCTGGGCAGATACTACACTACACCACAGAGTAATGCTGGGCAGATACTACACTACACCACAGAGTAATGCTGGGCAGATACTACACTACACCACAGAGTAATGCTGGGCAGACACTACACCACAGAGTAATGCTGGGCAGACACTACACAACAGAGTAATGCTGGGCAGACACTACACCACAGAGTAATGCTGGGCAGACACTACACCACAGAGTAATGCTGGGTAGACACTACCCCACAGAGTAATGCTGGGCAGACACTACACCGCAGAGTAATGCTGGGCAGACACTACACCACAGAGTAATGCTGGGCAGACACTACACCGCAGAGTAATGCTGGGCAGATTCTATACTACACCACAGAGTAATGCTGGGCAGACACTGTAAGCGAAATGGAGGAACCCGTCTATGCTCTGGAGAGAGCCAGTTTAAACCAATAAACATTTAAATGGTACCAATGTACTAGAATTTAGAACATTTAGAATGTTTTTAAATGGTACCAATGTACTAGAATTTAGAACATTTAGAATGTTTTTAAATGGTACCAATGTACTAGAATTTAGAACATTTAGAATGTTTTTAAATGGTACCAATGTACTAGAATTTAGAACATTTAGAATGTTTTTAAATGGTACCAATGTACTAGAATTTAGAACATTTAGAATGTTTTTAAATGGTACCAATGTACTAGAATTTAGAACATTTAGAATGTTTTTAAATGGTAACAATGTACTAATTTAGAATGTTGTTATGAAAATGAAACATTTGGTAATACATTATATGATAAAAATATATATTACATTATCACAGTGGAGTGATGCTGTTCATGGAGGGGATGTGTGAAATTAACTCCTCAGCCTTTAGTGTCCCCCTTTATAGAGCCGGCGAATAGTTAGCCTTTCGCTTGGGGCCCGACTGGTGAGAAGCTTCAGGGAGGGCAGTCACGTGTGCTAGCAAGGCAGAGTTGGCCCCAGGTATGGGCAGAGTTGGCCCCAGGTATGGGCAGAGTTGGCCCCAGGTATGGGCAGAGTTGGCCCCAGGTATGGGCAGAGTTGGCCCCAGGTATGGGCAGAGTTGGCCCCAGGTATGGGCAGAATCGGGAGGAAAGTGTTAGCCCGCTAAGTAAGCAGCGAGACAACATATCTGAAATCAATTTCGCCAGGTGGAAGGCCTACTGAAAGCTCTGGGACTCTTGTTCTCTACTGGCTCTACAGCTGATGAAGGTGATTAATGAGGTATTCTCTACAGCCGATGAAGGTGGTTAATGAGGTGTGCTCTACTGGCTCTACAGCTGATGAAGGTGGTTAATGAGGTATTCTCTACAGCCGATGAAGGTGGTTAATGAGGTGTGCTCTACTGGCTCTACAGCCGATGAAGGTGATTAATGAGGTGTTCTCTACTGGCTCTACAGCTGATGAAGGTGATTAATGAGATGTTCTCTACAGCTGATGAAGGTGGTCAATGAGGTGTTCTCTACAGCTGATGAAGGTGGTTAATGAGGTGTTCTCTACTGGCTCTACAGCCGATGAAGGTGATTAATGAGGTGTTCTCTACTGGCTCTACAGCTGATGAAGGTGATTAATGAGGTGTTCTCTACAGCCGATGAAGGTGATTAATGAGGTGTTCTCTACAGCTGATGAAGGTGATTAATGAGGTGTTCTCTACTGGCTCTACAGCCGATGAAGGTGATTAATGAGGTGTTCTCTACTGGCTCTACAGCTGATGAAGGTGATTAATGAGGTGTTCTCTACAGCTGATGAAGGTGATTAATGAGGTGTTCTCTACTGGCTCTACAGCCGATGAAGGTGATTAATGAGGTGTTCTCTACAGCTGATGAAGGTGGTTAATGAGGTGTTCTCTACTGGCTCTACAGCTGATGAAGGTGATTAATGAGGTGTTCTCTACAGCTGATGAAGGTGGTTAATGAGGTGTTCTCTACTGGCTCTACAGCTGATGAAGGTGATTAATGAGGTGTTCTCTACAGCTGATGAAGGTGATTAATGAGGTGTTCTCTACTGGCTCTACAGCTGATGAAGGTGGTCAATGAGGTGTTCTCTACAGCTGATGAAGGTGATTAATGAGGTGTTCTCTACAGCTGATGAAGGTGGTTAATGAGGTGTTCTCTACTGGCTCTACAGCTGATGAAGGTGGTCAATGAGGTGTTCTCTACAGCTGATGAAGGTGATTAATGAGGTGTTCTCTACTGGCTCTACAGCTGATGAAGGTGGTCAATGAGGTGTTCTCTACAGCTGATGAAGGTGATTAATGAGGTGTTCTCTACAGCTGATGAAGGTGGTTAATGAGGTGTTCTCTACTGGCTCTACAGCTGATGAAGGTG
Organism: Oncorhynchus gorbuscha; assembly: GCF_021184085.1. NCBI lineage: Eukaryota > Metazoa > Chordata > Actinopteri > Salmoniformes > Salmonidae > Oncorhynchus > Oncorhynchus gorbuscha. The sequence goes on from NW_025745317.1 coordinate 199,194, forward strand.
ATTCATGAGGTGTTCTCTACTGGCTCTACAGCTGATGAAGGTGGTTAATGAGGTATTCTCTACAGCTGATGAAGGTCATTAATGAGGTGTTCTCTACTGGCTCTACAGCTGATGAAGGTGATTAATGAGGTGTTCTCTACTGGCTCTACAGCGATGAAGGTGATTAATGAGGTGTTCTCTACAGCTGATGAAGGTGATTAATGAGGGTGTTCTCTACAGCCGATGAAGGTGGTTAATGAGGTGTTCTCTACAGCTGATGAAGGTGATTAATGAGGTGTACTCTCTACAGCTGATGAGCCGATGAAGGTGGTTAATGAGGTGTTCTCTACTGGCTCTACAGCTGATGAAGGTGGTTAATGAGGTGTTCTCTACTGGCTCTACAGCTGATGAAGGTGATTAATGAGGTGTTCTCTACAGCTGATGAAGGTGGTTAATGAGGTGTTCTCTACAGCTGATGAAGGTGGTTAATGAGGTGTTCTCTACAGCTGATGAAGGTGGTTAATGAGGTGTTCTCTACTGGCTCTACAGCTGATGAAGGTGATTAATGAGGTGTTCTCTACTGGCTCTACAGCTGATGAAGGTGGTTAATGAGGTGTTCTCTACTGGCTCTACAGCTGATGAAGGTGATTAATGAGGTGTTCTCTACAGCTGATGAAGGTGGTTAATGAGGGCTCTACAGCTGATGAAGGTGGTTAATGAGGTGTTCTCTACAGCTGATGAAGGTGGTTAATGAGGTGTTCTCTACAGCTGATGAAGGTGATTAATGAGGTGTTCTCTACTGGCTCTACAGCTGATGAAGGTGGTTAATGAGGTGTTCTCTACTGGCTGGCTCTACAGCTGATGAAGGTGGTTAATGAGGTGTTCTCTACTGGCTCTACAGCTGATGAAGGTGGTTAATGAGGTGTTCTCTACTGGCTCTACAGCTGATGAAGGTGATTAATGAGGTGTTCTCTACTGGCTCTACAGCTGATGAAGGTGGTTAATGAGGTGTTCTCTACAGCTGATGAAGGTGGTTAATGAGGTGTTCTCTACAGCTGATGAAGGTGGTTAATGAGGTGTACTGGCTCTACAGCTGATGAAGGTGATTAATGAGGTGTACTGGCTCTACAGCTGATGAAGGTGATTAATGAGGTGTTCTCTACAGCTGATGAAGGTGATTAATGGTTTCTCTACTGGCTCTACAGCTGATGAAGGTGATTAATGAGGTGTTCTCTACTGGCTCTACAGCTGATGAAGGTGATTAATGAGGTGTTCTCTACTCACAGCTGATGAAGGTGTTCTCTACAGCTTAATGAGGTGTACTGGCTCTACAGCTGATGAAGGTGATTAATGAGGTGTTCTCTTCTCTACAGCTGATGAAGGTGGTTAATGAGGTGTTCTCTACAGCTGATGAAGGTGATTAATGAGGTGTTCTCTACTGGCTCTACAGCTGATGAAGGTGATTAATGAGGTGTTCTGTTGGCTCTACAGCTGATGAAGGTGATTAATGAGGTGTTCTCTACTGGCTCTACAGCTGATGAAGGTGGTTAATGAGGTGTTCTCTACTGGCTCTACAGCTGATGAAGGTGATTAATGAGGTGTTCTCACACTGGCTCTACAGCTGATGAAGGTGATTAATGAGGTGTTCTCTACAGCTGATGAAGGTGGTTAATGAGGTGTTCTCACAGCTGATGAAGGTGGTTAATGAGGTGTTCTCTACAGCTGATGAAGGTGATTAATGAGGTTTTCTCTACTGGCTCTACAGCTGATGAAGGTGGTTAATGAGGTGTTCTCTACAGCTGATGAAGGTGATTAATGAGGTGTTCTCTACTGGCTCTACAGCTGATGAAGGTGGTTAATGAGGTGTTCTCTACTGGCTCTACAGCTGATGAAGGTGATTAATGAGGTGTTGGCTCTACAGCTGATGAAGGTGGTTAATGAGGTGTTCTCTACAGCTGGCTCTACAGCTGATGAAGGTGATTAATGAGGTGTTCTCTACAGCTGGCTCTACAGCTGATGAAGGTGATTAATGAGGTGTTCTCTACTGGCTCTACAGCTGATGAAGGTGATTAATGAGGTGTTCTCTACAGCTGATGAAGGTGATTAATGAGGTGTTCTCTACTGGCTCTACAGCTGATGAAGGTGATTAATGAGGTGTTCTCTACTGGCTCTACAGCTGATGAAGGTGATTAATGAGGTGTTCTGTACTGGCTCTACAGCTGATGAAGGTGATTAATGATGATGAAGGTGATTAATGAGGTGTTCTCTACTGGCTCTACAGCTGATGAAGGTGATTAATGAGGTGTTCTCTACTGGCTCTACAGCTGATGAAGGTGATTAATAATGAGGTGTTCTCTACTGGCTCTACAGCTGATGAAGGTGATTAATGAGGTGTTCTCTACTGGCTCTACAGCTGATGAAGGTGATTAATGAGGTGTTCTCTACTGGCTCTACAGCTGATGAAGGTGGTTAATGAGGTGTTCTCTACAGCTGATGAAGGTGGTTAATGAGGTGTTCTCTACTGGCTCTACAGCTGATGAAGGTGGTTAATGAGGTGTTCTCTACAGCTGATGAAGGTGATTAATGAGGTGTTCTCTACAGCTGATGAAGGTGATTAATGAGGTGTGCTCTACTGGCTCTACAGCTGATGAAGGTGGTTAATGAGATGTGCCCCAACATCACAAGGATCTATAACATCGGCAAGAGTCACAACGGACAGAAACTCTACGCCATCGAGATCTCAGACAACCCCGGAGAGCATGAACCAGGTAAGACCATTCCTAGCAGTACAGTTCTCTGGGTTCAAGTGGTTTGGTGAACGTGGTTTCTCTCCCTCCCTCCCTCCCTCCCTCCCTCCCTCCCTCCCTCCCTCCCTCCCTCCCTCCCTCCCTCCCTCCCTCCCTCCCTCCCTCCCTCTCCCTCCCTCCCTCCCTCCCTCCCTCCCCTCCCTCCCTCCCTCCCTCCCTCCCTCCCTCCCTCCCCTCCCTCCCTCCCTCCCTCCCTCCCTCCCTCCCTCTCCCTCCCTCCCTCCCTCCCTCCCTCCCTCCCTCCCTCCCTCCCTCCCTCCCTCCCTCCCTCCCTCCCTCCCTCCCTCCCTCCCTCCCTCCCTCCCTCTCTCCCTCCCTCCCTCCCTCCCTCCCTCCCCTCTCTCCCTCCCTCCCTTCATCTCCTCCCTCCCTCCCTCCCTCCCTCCCTCTCTCCCTCCCTCCCTCCCTCTCCCTCCCTCCCTCCCTCCCCTCCCTCTCTCCCTCCCTCCCTCCCTCCCTCCCTCCCTCCCTCCCTCCCTCCCTCCCTCCTCCCTCCCTCCCTCCCTCCCTCCCTCCCTCCCTCTCTCCCTCTCTCCCTCCCTCCCTCCCCTCTCCCTCCCTCCCTCTCTCCCTCTCTCCCTCCCTCCCTCCCTCCCTCCCTCCCTCCCTCCCTCCCTCCCTCCCTCCCTCCCTCCCTCCCTCCCTCCCTCCCTCCCTCCCTCCCTCCCTCCCTCCCTCCCTCCCCTCCCTCCCTCCCTCCCTCTCTCCCTCCCCTCTCCCTCCCTCCTCCCTCCCTCCCTCCCTCCCTCCCTCCCTCCCTCCCTCCCTCCCTCCCTCCCTCCCTCCCTCCCTCCCTCCCTCCCTCCCTCCCTCCCTCCCTCCCTCCCTCCCTCCCTCCCTCCCTCCCTCCCTCCCTCTCTCCCTCCCTCCCTCCCTCCCTCCCTCCCCCTCTCCCTCCCTCCCTCACTCCCTCTTCTCGCAGGTGAACCAGAATTCCGCTACACGGCCGGTTCCCATGGTAACGAGGTGCTGGGCCGAGAGCTGCTCCTGCTGCTGATGCAGTTCATGTGTCAGGAGTACCTGTCGGGTAACCCACGGATACGTCACCTGGTGCACGAGACCAGGATACACCTGCTCCCCTCCGTCAACCCCGACGGTTACGACAAAGCCCTTGAAGTGGTAGGTGTGGGTGTCCGAAAGACCCCCCCCCAAAACCCCACAGCTGATATTACAAATATTGACTGCATCATTAAGGCTGTACTGAAACATACCACGGATACAACTGACTCTTCTGGGACACGTGTGGAGGGTCTTTTGCTCGTCAGCCATGTGATCGTCAGATGAAAGATTCTCCTCTTCTGAAGTCAGAAGTTCAAAGCATCCTCTCCAGGGATTCCAGTGGCGGCTGGTGTCGTTTAGGATGAAGGAGGGTGACTCCTTCCTTATTTCTATTACAGCATATTGGATAACTGTCCATAATATTCCATTCCATTGGATAATATTCCATTCACCCAGTTCAATGTAACAGTGATAGGTTTAGGCTACTACATGATACTGCAATGTTCCCCTGTAACCATCATGAGGTTGCTACAACCTACACTATGAATCAAGGGTCAAGAGAAATTAGAGTAATCAAGGAGAGATTATTCTACACCTGCATTGCTTGCTGTTTGGGGTTTTAGGCTGGGTTTCTGTACAGCACTTTGAGATATCAGCTGATGTACGAAGGGCTATATAAATCAAATTTGATTTGATTTGATACATTCAATACCGCCTGGCACTCTCTTGCCTTCATCTAGCTGATCTAGGGTGAAATCACTTGGTTTTTTTTGGGGGGGGGGTTTCACTTTAGGTGTTGAGCAGCTTTAATATTGCAGGTAGATTGTAGCTTCCATCAATGTAATGATCTGCATCATTTTCAATCCCCCATATACATATTTTTATTAAGTATATATACTGTGGGAAGAACAAGTATTTGATACACTGCCGATTTTGCAGGTTCTCCTACTTTACAAAGCATGTAGAGGTCTGTAATTTTTATTATAGGGACACTTCAACTGTGAGAGACGGAATCTAAAACAAAAATCCAGAAAATCACATTGTATGATTTTTAAGTAATTAATTAGCATTTGGAAGTGTTCCAGTTCCAACTAGCTAACATAGCATCCCTCTCCGTTTGAGCCAGGTGTTTGAGCAGGCTAAACTAGCTAGCTAACATAGCATCCCTCTCCGTTTGAGCCAGGTGTTTGAGCAGGCTAAACTAGCTAGCTAACATAGCATCCCTCTCCGTTTAAGCCAGGTGTTTGAGCAGGCTAAACTAGCTAGCTAACATAGCATCCCTCTCCGTTTGAGCCAGGTGTTTGAGCAGGCTAAACTAGCTAGCTAACATAGCATCCCTCTCCGTTTGAGCCAGGTGTTTGAGCAGGCTAAACTAGCTAGCTAACATAGCATCCCTCTCCGTTTGAGCCAGGTGTTTGAGCAAGCTAAACTAGCTAGCTAACATAGCATCCCTCTCCGTTTGAGCCAGGTGTTTGAGCAGGCTAAACTAGCTAGCTAACATAGCATCCCTCTCCGTTTGAGCCAGGTGTTTGAGCAGGCTAAACTAGCTAGCTAACATAGCATCCCTCTCCGTTTGAGCCAGGTGTTTGAGCAGGCTAAACTAGCTAGCTAACATAGCATTCCTCTCCGTTTGAGCCAGGTGTTTGAGCAAGCTAAACTAGCTAGCTAACATAGCATCCCTCTCCGTTTGAGCCAGGTGTTTGAGCAGGCTAAACTAGCTAGCTAACATAGCATCCCTCTCCGTTTGAGCCAGGTGTTTGAGCAGGCTAAACTAGCTAGCTAACATAGCATCCCTCTCCGTTTAAGCCAGGTGTTTGAGCAGGCTAAACTAGCTAGCTAACATAGTATCTGTTGGTAAAATTATTATTAAATGACTGAACAAATTATTTTAAATGGAACTATAACTAAGTAAACTTATACTCTGTTTTATTATATCTGATTAACAATATGAGTTCATACGATGGGATTGTGTGACACAGACAAGGTGTAATTCAAGTTAATAAACACCATTCCAACTAGGAAGAAACGAATGGGTTGGGGACTGTGTAAACACATAAGGTCGTTAGCCTATGGTTGACCCTACAGAAACTTAGCTCTGGGCTTTTAGATAAGACAGTGAGAGCATTCCTAAGTTTTCTGTTAATTAGAACTGTCAGCTCAGTGGTGATCGATAATGTTGAGGGGTCAAAAGTTAGTAAGTTAGAATGAACTTTTCACCTCACTTTGTCCCGACCGAGAGGAGGGGATTCTGTTAAAGCAATGAAATGACGTCATGATTTGTATATAAACTGTTGCTCGTGGTGAAGTGGGATCGCGCTCCGAGAATAAATTCTGTTACCTATTATTAAAAAAACTGGTCTATTTTATGCAAACAAGAATCTTGCAAATTCTCATAAAATAGATTAAGGGTTTTCAATTAATGAAAGCACATTGGCATAATGAAATTACAGTAACAGCATCCCTCTCCATTTGAACCGGGTGTTTGAGTATGCTAAACTAGCTAGCTGCATTCGCTAGCTAAGTAAGTGAAAGTTCAAAAAATGACAACTAAATACAACATCTCTCACTCTCTTGTTTCTCCTTCATTTTTGAAGAAATGAATTTGTTCAAAACTGTTCAACTATTGTCTTTGAGTCAACTACTCACCACGTTTGATGCACTGCAGTGCTAGCTAGCTGTAGCTTATGCTTTCTGTACTAGATTAATTCTCTGACCCTTTGATTGGGTGGACAACATGTCAGATCATGCTGCAAGAACTCTGATAGGTTGGTGGAGGGCATCCTCCAGAAGTTGTCTTAATTACTGTATAAGTCTATGGAAGGGGGGTGAGAACCATGAGCCTCCTAGGTTTTGTATTGAAGTCAATGTACCTAGAGGAGGACAGAAGCTAGCTGTCCTCTGGCTACACCATGGTGCTACCCTACAGAGTGCTGCTGAGGATATTGTAGACCTTCATTACAAAACATTGTGTTTTAATCAATTATTTGTTATGTGAATAGTATAGTTTTATTTTAAAAATGGAAACTTTTTATCCTTAATTCATTTAAAACCATTTGGGGACCTCATGTCTTAATTATCTGCTCTCACGTGTCACCATGTGTCACTCTCCCGTTGTCCCTCAGGGTTCAGAGCTGAGTGGCTGGTCCCTGGGTCGGTGGAGTCAGGACGGAGTAGACATCCACCATAACTTCCCTGACCTCAACTCCATCCTGTGGGAGGCTGAAACAAAGAAATGGATCCCCAGGAAGATGCTCAACCACCATGTGCCCATTCCCCAGTGGTATCAGTCCAAGAACTCCACGGTCAGTAAATGCAACAACAAGATTCCGAGGAGTTTTCGAAAGACATTGACAGGGGAATCTCAGACATCCAGAACTAGAAGAGAAAAATGAGAGAAGATACTATTGAGACTAGCGAAGTCGCCACCCTCCTTAACGGAAACTTGCAGCCAGGTTCGAGCCCCTCTCTGGGACAAATGTCCCTTCCCCTTACGAAATTCACAAGATGCGAGCACCTGTGAAATTGTGATTGCTCCAAATTATAATTTACAAAAGAACAGAGCACCTGAACAAAGTTCCTTCTTAGTCATCGCATCCCACAGTTAGTTGATAGGGAACTTCTGGTTCTCATCCTGTCACTATGACTCCATGACAGATAGGGGACTTCTGGTTCTCATCCTGTCACTATGACTCCATGACAGATAGAGGACTTCTGGTTCTCATCCTGTCACTATGACAGATAGAGGACTTCTGGTTCTCATCCTGTCACTATGACTCCATGACAGATAGAGGACTTCTGGTTTTCATCCTGTCACTATGACTCCATGACAGATAGAGGACTTCTGGTTCTCATCCTGTCACTATGACTCCATGACAGATAGAGGACTTCTGGTTCTCATCCTGTCACTATGACTCCATGACAGATAGAGGACTTCTGGTTCTCATCCTGTCACTATGACTCCATGACAGATAGAGGACTTCTGGTTTTCATCCTGTCACTATGACTCCATGACAGATAGGGGACTTCAAGTTCTCATCCTGTTACTATGACTGATAGAGGACTTCTGGTTCTCATCCTGTCACTATGACAGATAGAGGACTTCTGGTTCTCATCCTGTCACTAGGACTCCATGACAGATAGAGGACTTCTGGTTCTCATCCTGTCACTATGACTGATAGAGGACTTCTGGTTCTCATCCTGTCACTATGACTGATCCTGTCATCCTGTCACTGACTCCATGACAGATAGGGGACTTCTAGTTCTCATCCTGTCACTATGACTCCATGACAGATAGAGGACTTCTGGTTCTCATCCTGTCACTATGACTCCATGACAGATAGAGGACTTCTGGTTTTCATCCTGTCACTATGACTCCATGACAGATAGGGGACTTCAAGTTCTCATCCTGTTACTATGACTCCATGACAGATAGAGGACTTCTAGTTCTCATCCTGTCACTATGACTCCATGACAGATAGAGGACTTCTAGTTCTCATCCTGTCACTATGACTCCATGACAGATAGAGGACTTCAGGTTCTCATCCTGTCACTATGACAGATAGAGGACTTCTGGTTTTCCTCCTCACTACTCCCCTCTCCTCTCCTCTCCTCTCCTCTCCTCTCCTCTCCTCTCCTCTCCTCTCCCTCTCCTCTCCTCTCCCTCTCCTCTCCTCTCCTCTCCTCTCCTCTCCTCTCCTCCTCCTCCTCTTTCTCCTCCTCTCCTTTCTCCTCTTCCTCCTCCCTTTTTCCCTCCTCTCCTCTCCTTCCTCCCATTCCTCTCCTCTCCCTCCTCTCCCTCTCCTCTCCTCTCCTCTCCTCTCCTCCTCCTCTCCTCTCCTCTCCTCTCCTCTCCTCTCCTCTCCTCTCCTCTCCTCAGGTAGCAGCAGAGACGCGTGCGCTGGTCTCCTGGATGGAGAAGATCCCGTTCGTTCTGGGTGGTAACCTCCAGGGAGGGGAGTTGGTGGTGACCTTCCCCTACGACAGGACCCGTTCCCAGGGTGTATCGAGGGAGCAGACCCCCACCCCAGACGACCACGTCTTCCGCTGGCTGGCCTTCTCCTACGCATCCACCCACCGCCTGATGACCGACGCCAGACGACGCGTCTGCCACACCGAGGACTTTGCCAAGGAAGATGGCACCATCAACGGGGCGTCCTGGCACACCGCGGCAGGGAGTTAGTGTTGATGTTTTCCCATTCGATTCAATTCAATTCAATTCATTTCAGTTCAGTTCATTACAATTAAATTCAGTTAAATTCAGTTCAGTTCAGTTCAGTTCAGTTCAATTAATTTCAGTTCAGTTCAGTTCAATTCATTTCAGTTCAATTCAATTCATTTCAGTTCAGTTCAATTCATTTCAGTTCAATTCAATTCATTTCAGTTCAGTTCAATTAATTTCAGTTCATGTATTGAATACCACAGACCAGTCAGAAGTTCTTCATTTCAACACATGTTGATTTGATGTATTACCACAGACCAGTACCACAGTAGTTCTTCATTTCAACACATGTTGATTTGATGTATTACCACAGACCAGTACCAGAGTAGTTCTTCATTTCAACACATGTTGATTTTGATGTATTATCTTTATAAAACACTGGTGAAAAAAGAACATATGAGCTGATGTCTTTTCATTGGGCAGTTGGCCGACAGATAAATTACTCTGTCTGTGCCGCTGTGTTGGCAGGTATGAACGACTAGCCCCCTGTCTCTCAGTGTTACAGTGCAGTAGCACCACTGTCTCTCAGTGTTACAGTGCAGTAGCACCACTGTCTCTCAGTGTTACAGTGCAGTAGCACCACTGTCTCTGTGTTGGCAGGTATGAACGACTTCAGCTACTTGCACACCAACTGCTTTGAGCTGTCGATGTACGTGGGCTGTGACAAATTCCCCCATGAGAGTGAGCTGGCGGAGGAGTGGGAAAATAACCGGGAGTCTCTGCTCGTCTTCATGGAGCAGGTACAGTATGTAGAGTCCAGAGAGGGTGTGTAGAGTCCAGAGAGGGTGCGTAGAGTCTAGTGAGGGCGTGTAGAGTCCAGAGAGGGCGTAGAGTCCAGAGAGGGCGTAGAGTCCAGAGAGGGCGTAGAGTCCAGAGAGGGCGTAGAGTCCAGTCCAGAGGGCGTAGAGTCCGTAGAGTCCAGAGAGAGTCCAGAGAGGGCGTAGAGTCTAGAGAGGGCAGAGAGGGCGTAGAGTCCAGAGAGGTTGTAGAGTCCAGAGAGAGCGTAGAGTCTAGAGGGGGCGTAGGAGTCCAGAGGGGCGTAGAGTCAGAGAGTCCAGAGAGGCGTAGAGTCCAGAGAGGGTAGAGTCCAGAGAGGGCGTAGAGCAGGCGTAGAGTCTAGAGAGTCCAGAGGGGTAGAGTCGTAGAGTCCAGAGAGGGCGTAGAGTCCAGAGAGTAGAGTCCAGAGTAGAGTCATAGAGTCCAGAGAGGGCGTAGAGTCCAGAGAGGGTTGTAGAGTCCAGAGAGGGCGTAGAGTCCAGAGAGAGGGCGTAGAGTCAGAGAGGGCGAGAGTCCAGAGAGGGCGTAGAGTCCAGAGAGGGCGTAGAGTCCAGAGAGGGCGTAGAGTCCAGAGAGGGCGTAGAGTCCAGAGAGGGCGTAGAGTCCAGAGAGGGCGTAGAGTCCAGAGAGGGCGTAGAGTCCAGAGAGGGCGTAGAGTCCAGAGAGGGCGTAGAGTCCAGAGGGGGCGTAGAGTCCAGAGAGGGCGTAGAGTCCAGAGGGGCGTAGAGTCCAGAGAGGGCGTAGAGTCCAGAGAGGGCGTAGAGTCCAGAGAGGGCGTAGAGTCCAGAGGGGGCGTAGAGTCCAGAGGGGCGTAGAGTCCAGAGGGGCGTAGAGTCCAGAGTTGTAGAGTCCAGAGAGGGCGTAGAGTCTAGAGAGGGCATAGAGTCCAGAGAAAGTCATGATAGCTAGACAGCCAGTAAGATAACGCTAGCTAGCCAGCCAGTAAGATAATATTAGCTAGCCAGCCAGTAAGATAACGTTAGCTAGCCAGCCAGTAAGATAATCTAACGTTAGCTAGCCAGCCAGTAAGATAATCTAACGTTAGCTAGCGAGCCAGTAAAATAACATCAGCTAGCGAGCCAGTAAGATAACGTTAGCTAGCGAGCCATTAAGATAACCTAACGTTAGCTAGCGAACAATATGCTTTGACTTGCAATAAAATCCTGGCTGACGGGAAGGTTCCTGCCGTTTTCCGTGGCTTAAACCAATTAAGCTAGTATTTTAACAAATTGTATTCGTATTTACAGATTGAATAAATGTTGGTTTATTAAGGCACATGAAAGTTGACATGTTCCAGAAGGCATTTCCATGACAACAACGACATCAAGACGTTTAAATGCCTCTCCTGCGAAGTAGTGACATACGCCTAGCTTTCTGAAACCAGTCATATTATACTGTTTAAATATTTATATCAAAGATCACATTGAAAATAATAGTTTTTAAGCATTCATGTGTCATACTCTGGGGTTTATTGTACTTTTAAATACTGTTAAAACTTGTTTTTACCCCCCAAATAAAATATAATATCATCAAATTAATATTATATATGATACGTTACATATTATTATTGTTGTTATTATTATTATTATTATTCAGTCAGTTGATCTTTGACCTCTGACCTTTCATGCACAGGTGCATCGTGGGATCAAAGGCATTGTCTGGGACATGCAGGGGCGGGGCATAGCCAACGCCACCATCCAAGTGGAAGGGATCGGCCATGACATCAGAACAGGTAGAGATACATTTATTTTATTGATTTATAACACCTTTATTTAACCAGGTAGGCTAGTTGAGAACACCTTTATTTAACCAGGTAGGCTAGTTGAGAACACCTTTATTTAACCAGGTAGGCTAGTTGAGAACACCTTTATTTAACCAGGTAGGCTTTATTTAACCAGTTGAGAACACCTTTATTTAACCAGGTAGGCTAGTTGAGAACACCTTTATTTAACCAGGTAGGCTAGTTGAGAACACCTTTATTTAACCAGGTAGGCTAGTTGAGAACACCTTTATTTAACCAGGTAGGCTAGTTGAGAACACCTTTATTTAACCAGGTAGGCTAGTTGAGAACACCTTTATTTAACCAGGTAGGCTAGTTGAGAACACCTTTATTTAACCAGGTAGGCTAGTTGAGAACACCTTTATTTAACCAGGTAGGCTAGTTGAGAACACCTTTATTTAACCAGGCTAGGAACACCTTTATTTAACCAGTTGTTGAGAACACCTTTATTTAACCAGGTAGGCTAGTTGAGAACACCTTTATTTAACCAGGTAGGAACACCTTTATTTAACCAGGTAGGCTAGTTGAGAACACCTTTATTTAACCAGGTAGGCTAGTTGAGAACACCTTTATTTAACCAGGTAGGCTAGTTGAGAACACCTTTATTTAACCAGGTAGGCTAGTTGAGAACACCTTTATTTAACCAGGTAGGCTAGTTGAGAACACCTTTATTTAACCAGGTAGGCTAGTTGAGAACACCTTTATTTAACCAGGTAGGCTAGTTGAGAACACCTTTATTTAACCAGGTAGGCTAGTTGAGAACACCTTTATTTAACCAGGTAGGCTAGTTGAGAACACCTTTATTTAACCAGGTAGGCTAGTTGAGAACACCTTTATTTAACCAGCTAGGCAAGTTGAGAACAAGTTCTCATTTACAATTGCGACCCTAACCAAGATAAAGCAAAGCAGTTCGAGACAAACAACAACACAGAGTTACACATGAAGTAAAACAAAACATACAGTCAATAATACAGTAGAAGTCTATATACAATGTCAGCAAATGAGGGGAGAAGGGAGGTAAAGGCAAAAATGGCCATGGTGGTGAAGTAAATATAATATAGCAAGTAAAACACCGGAATGGTAGATTTGCAGTGGAAGAATGTGCAAAGAAGAAATAAAAATAATGGGGTGCAAAGGAGCAAAATAAATAAATAAATACAGTAGTGGGAGAGGTAGTTGTTTGGGCAAAATTATAGATGGGCTATGTACAGGTGCAGTAATCTGTGAGCTGCTCTGACAGCTGGTGCTTAAAGATTTTTGTAGTTCGTTCCAGTCATTGGCAGCAGAGAACTGGAAGGAAAGGAGGCCAAAGGAAGAATTGGTTTTGGGGGTGACCAGAGAGATATACATGCTGGAGGGAGTGCTACCGGTGGGTGCAGCTATGGTGACCAGCGAGCTGAGATAAGGCGGGGTGTGAAGTGAGGACCAGCCAACGAGAGCATACAGGTCGCAGTGGTGGGTAGTATATGGGGCTTTGGTGACCAAACGGATGGCACTGTGATAGACTGCATCCAATTTGTTGAGTAGGGTATTGGAGGCTATTTTGTAAATGACATCGCCGAAGTCGAGGATCGGTAGGATAGTAAGTTTTACAAGGGTATGTTTGGCAGCATGAATGAAGGATGCTTTGTTGTGAAATAGGAAGCCAATTCTAGATTTAACTTTGGATTAGAGATGTTTGATGTGAGTCTGGAAGGAGAATTTACAGTCTAACCAGACACCTAGGTATTTGTAGTTGTCCACATATTCTAAGTCAGAACCGTCCAGAGTAGTGACGTTGGACAGGCGAGCAGGTGCGGGCAGCGATCGGTTGAAGAGCATGCATTTAGTTTTACTTGTATTTAAGAGCAATTGGAGGCAACGGAAGGAGAGTTGTATGGCATTGAAGCTCGTCTGGAGATTTGTTAACACAGTGTCCAAAGAAGGGCCGGAAGTATACAGAATGGTGTCGTCTGCGTAGAGGTGGATCAGAGAATCACCAGCAGCAAGAGCGACATCATTGATGTATACAGAGAAGAGAGTTGGTCCAAGAATTTAACCCTGTGGCACCCCCATAGAGACTGCCAGAGGTCCGGACAACAGGACCTCCGATTTGACACATTGAACTCTGTCTGAGAAGTAGTTGGTGAACCAGGCAAGGCAATCATTTGAGAAACCAAGGCTGTCGGGTCTGCCGATGAGGATGTGGTGATTGACAGAGTCGAAAGCCTTGGCCAGATCAATGAATACGGCTGCACAGTAATGTTTCTTTAAGATATTGTTTAGGACCTTGAGCGTGGCTGAGGTGCACCCATGACCAGCTCTGAAACCAGATTACATAGCGGAGAAGGTATGGTGGGATTCGAAATGGTCGGTAATATGTTTGTTGACTTGGCTTTCGAAGACCTTAGAAAGGCAGAGTAGGATAGATATAGGTCTGTAGCAGTTTGGGTCAAGAGTGTACCCCCCTTTGAAGAGGGGGATGACTGCAGCTGCAGCAATGCATGCTATTGTAGTATCTGTGTTCTCATTCTGTGTCCATACATACGATATAGAGATGTATTATAGTAGACTCTCTGTTCTCATTCTGTGTCCATACATACGATATAGAGATGTATTAGAGTAGACTCTCTGTTCTAATTCTGTGTCCATACATACGATATAGAGATGTATTAGAGTAGACTCTCTGTTCTCATTCTGTGTCCATACATACGATATAGAGATGTATTAGAGTAGACTCTCTGTTCTCATTCTGTGTCCATACATACTATATAGAGATGTGGAGATGTATTATAGTAGACTCTCTGTTCTCATTCTGTGTCCATACATGCCATATAGAGATGTATTAGAGTAGACTCTCTGTTCTCATTCTGTGTCCATAGATCTGACATTACTCCACCAAACCCAGCTATCAGAGTCCAAAATGCCACTCCAGTATCTGACATGTCTTAGTGTGTATTACCACGTGTGTATCAACCAATGATCAGCACAATAACACAATCAATGGCATAGTAGTACACAGGATATTGTTTTATCTTCATTCAATTCCATCAGTAGCATTCCATAGAAAACAGCATTAGCATTCTATAGAAAACATCAGTAGCATTCTATAGAAAACAGCATTAGCATTCTATAGAAAACATCATTAGCATTCTATAGAAAACAGCATTAGCATTCTATAGAAAACATCATTAGCATTCTATAGAAAACATCATTAGCATTCTATAGAAAACATCATTAGCATTCTATAGAAAACATCAGTAGCATTCTATAGAAAACAGCATTAGCATTCTATAGAAAACATCATTAGCATTCTATAGAAATCATCAGTAGCATTCTATAGGAAACATCAGTAGCATTCTATAGAAAACATCATTAGCACTCTATAGAAAAAAATCAGTAGCATTCTATAGAAAACATCAGTAGCATTCTATAGAAACCTCATTAGCATTCTATGGAAAACATCAGTAGCATTCTATAGAAAACATCAGTAGCATTCTATAGAAAACAGCAGTAGCATTCTATAGAAAACATCAGTCGCATTCTATAGAAAACATCAGTAGCATTCTATAGAAAACATCAGTAGCATTCTATAGAAAACATCATTAGCATTCTATAGAAAACATCAGTAGCATTCTATAGAAAACAGCAGTAGCATTCTATAGAAAACATCAGTAGCATTCTATAGAAAACAGCAGTAGCATTCTATAGAAAACATCAGTAGCATTCTATAGAAAACAGCAGTAGCATTCTATAGAAAACATCAGTAGCATTCTGTAGAAAACATCATTAGCATTCTATAGAAAACATCATTAGCATTCTATAGAAAACATCATTAGCATTCTATAGAAAACATCAGTAGCATTCTATAGAAAACATCAGTAGCATTCTATAGAAAACATCAGTAGCATTCTATAGAAAACATCATTAGCATTCTATAGAAAACATCATTAGCATTCTATAGAAAACATCATTAGCATTCTATAGAAAACATCAGTAGCATTCTATAGAAAACAGCAGTAGAATTCTATAGAAAACAGCAGTAGCATTCTATAGAAAACATCAGTAGCATTCTGTAGAAAACATCAGTAGCATTCTATAGGAAACATCAGTAGCATTCTATAGAAAACATCAGTAGCATTCTATAGAAAACATCAGTAGCATTCTATAGAAAACATCAGTAGCATTCTATAGAAAACAGCAGTAGCATTCTATAGGAAACATCAGTAGCATTCTATAGAAAACATCATTAGCATTCTATAGAAAACATCAGTAGCATTCTATAGAAAACAGCAGTAGCATTCTATAGAAAACATCAGTAGCATTCTGTAGAAAACATCATTAGCATTCTATAGAAAACAGCAGTAGCATTCTATAGAAAACATCAGTAGCATTCTATAGAAAACATCAGTAGCATTCTATAGAAAACAGCATTAGCATTCTATAGAAAACATCAGTAGCATTCTATAGAAAACATCATTAGCATTCTATAGAAAACATCAGTAGCATTCTATAGGAAACATCAGTAGCATTCTATAGAAAACATCATTAGCATTCTATAGAAAACATCAGTAGCATTCTATAGAAAACAGCAGTAGCATTCTATAGAAAACATCAGTAGCATTCTATAGAAAACAGCAGTAGCATTCTATAGAAAACATCAGTGCATTCTATAGAAAACAGCAGTAGCATTCTATAGAAAACATCAGCTAGCATTCAGTAGAAAACTAAATGCTTGTGTTTCTAAGCTCATTAGCATTCTATAGAAAACATCATTAGCATTCTATAGAAAACATCATTAGCATTCTATAGAAAACATCAGTAGCATTCTATAGAAAACAGCAGTAATATCTAAGAAAATGCAGTAGCATTCTATAGAAAACATCAGTAGCATTCTGTAGAAAACATCAGTAGCATTCTATAAAACATCAGTAGCATTCTATAGAAAACATCAGTAGCATTCTAACTAAAAACATTGTAGCATTCTATAGAAAACATCAGTAGCATTCTACAGAAAACAGCAGTAATTCTACTAGGAAACATTGTAGCATTCCTAGAAAACATCAGTAGCATTCTGTAGAAAACATCATTAGCATTCTATAAAACATCAGTGTTTCTATAGAAAACATCAGTAGCATTCTATAAAAACATCAGTAGCATTCTATAGAAAACAGCAGTAGCATTCTAAGGAAACATCAGTAGCATTCTAGAAAACATCAGTAGCATTCTGTAGATAGCAGACTAAATGCAGATGATGTATTATGGACAACAGTATATATATTCATTTTGACAGGAAATGCTTGACATAAGTAAATCCGCAGCAGGAAATAGCTACCATTTTATAGAAAGTCCTGAATATATTACTATTCAGTAGATACTGCCTGTAAGGCATGATGACACAAGTACCTGGTCCCTGTTTGCCTTGTGTTTTAGAAGTCATATGTGTGGGGGTAAGTTTACATTGTGCAGTTAAAGCAAGGGGCAGAAGTGTTGCTTCAGGGATTAATGAAAGTCCCATGTCTTCCTTTCAGCTCAATTCTCTTCCTTAATTCTACAAACACACGCACACACGCGTTTCTAGCTCCAACAGTGCAGTAATATCTAACTAAATGCTTGTGTTCCTAGCTCCAGCAGTGATATCTAACTAAATGCTTGTGTTCCTAGCTCCAACAGTGCAGTAATATCTAACTAAATGCTTGTGTTTCTAGCTCCAGCAGTGCAGTAATATCTAACTAAATGCTTGTGTTTCTAGCTCCAGCAGTAATATCTAACTAAATGCTTGTGTTCCTAGCTCCAGCAGTAATATCTAACTAAATGCTGGTGTTTCTAGCTCCAACAGTACAGTAATATCTAACTAAATGCTTGTGTTCCTAGCTCCAACAGTGCAGTAATATCTGACTAAATGCTTGTGTTCCTAGCTCCAACAGTGCAGTAATATCTGACTAAATGCTTGTGTTCCTAGCTCCAACAGTGCAGTAATATCTAACTAAATGCTTGTGTTTCTAGCTCCAACAGTAGTATCTAACTAAATGCTTGTGTTCCTAGCTCCAACAGTAGTATCTAACTAAATGCTTGTGTTCCTAGCTCCAACAGTAGTATCTAACTAAATGCTTGTGTTCCTAGCTCCAACAGTGCAGTAGTATCTAACTAAATGCTTGTGTTCCTAGCTCCAACAGTACAGTAATATCTAACTAAATGCTTGTGTTTCTAGCTCCAACAGTACAGTAGTATCTAACTAAATGCTTGTGTTCCTAGCTCCAACAGTACAGTAATATCTAACTAAATGCTTGTGTTCCTAGCTCCAACAGTAGTATCTAACTAAATGCTTGTGTTCCTAGTTCCAACAGTACAGTAATATCTAACTAAATGTTTGTGTTTCTAGCTCCAACAGTACAGTAGTATCTAACTAAATGCTTGTGTTCCTAGCTCCAACAGTGCAGTAGTATCTAACTAAATGCTTGTGTTCCTAGCTCCAACACTACAGTAATATCTAACTAAATGCTTGTGTTCCTAGTTCCAACAGTACAGTAATATCTAACTAAATGCTTGTGTTCCTAGCTCCAACAGTGCAGTAATATCTAACAATTCACAACAATACACACACATCTAAAAGTAAAATAATGTAATTAATAAATATAGAAATATTAGGACAAACAATGTAGGAGTGGCATTGACTAAAATACGATATATACATATGAAATGAGTAAAGCAATATGTAAACATTATTAAAGTGACCAGTGATTCCATGTCTATGTATATAGGGCAGCAGCCTCTAAGGTGCAGGGTTGAGTAACCAGGTGGAGCCTGGCTAGTGATGGCTGTTTAACAGTCTGATGGCCTTGAGTTAGAATCTGTTTTTCAGTCTCTCGGTCCCAGCTTTGATGCACTTGTACTGACCTCGCCTTCTGGATGATAGCGGGGTGAACAGGCAGTGGCTCGGGTGGTTGTTGTCCTTGATCATCTTTTGGCCTTCCTGTGACATCGGATGCTGTAGGTGTCCTGGAGGGCAAGCATTTTGCCCCCGGTGATGTGTTGGGCACACCACACCACCCTCTGGAGAGCCCTGCGGTTGCAGGTGGTGCAGTTGCCATACCAGGCGGTGATACAGTCCTACAGGATGCTCTCAGTGGTGCATCTGTAAAAGTTTGTGAGGGTCTTAGGTGCCAAGCCAAATGTCTTCAGCCTCCTGCGGTTGAAGAGGTGCTGTTGCACAACGATGTCTGTGTGGTTGGACCATTTCAGATTGTCAATGATGTGTACACCAAGGAACTTGAAGCTTTCCAACTTCTCCACTGCGGTCCCTCAATGTGGATAGGGCCATATGTCCCCTGTTATTGGGGGAATGCTAACCTCCCCTGTTATTGTAATGGTGAGAGGTTAGCATGTCTTGGGGGTATGCTAACCTCCCCTGTTATAATATATAATATATGAAATAATAATATATGCCATTTAGCAGACGCTTTTATCCAAAGCGACTTACAATCATGTGTGCATACATTCTATGTATGGGTGGTCCCGGGAATCGAACCCACTACCCTGGCGTTACAATCGCCATGCTCTACCAACTGAGCTACAGAAGGACCATTGTTATTGTAATGGTGAGAGGTTAGCATGTGTTGGGGGTATGCTAACCTCCCCTGTTATTGTAATGGTGAGAGGTTAGCATGTCTTGGAGGTATGCTAACCTCCCCTGTTATTGTAATGGTGAGAGGTTAGCATGTCTTGGGGGTATGCTAACCTCCTGTTATTGTAATGGTGAGAGGTTAGCATGTCTTGGAGGTATGCTAACCATCTGTTATTGTAATGGTGAGAGGTTAGCATGTCTTGGAGATATGCTAACCTCCCCTGTTATTGTAATGGCGAGAGGTTAACATGTCTTGGGGATATGCTAACCTCCTGTTATTGTAATGGTGAGAGGTTAGCATGTGTTGGGGGTATGCTAACCTCCCCTGTTATTGTAATGGTGAGAGGTTAGCATGTGTTGGGGGTATGCTAACCTCCCTCGTTGACATTTGTGCGTCTGTAACTTTCTCACTCATCGTTATTCACGATTCATTCAGGACTATATCTGTAGCTGTTGTCAGTGTTCATGGAACCAACTGTACCATCTGTAAGTCACGTTCCTTCAAGAGAATCCAGTTCCCTCTG
>NW_025745317.1:221380-288880 GCF_021184085.1 Oncorhynchus gorbuscha
GACTGGAGACTGGAGAAGGTAAATCCAAGATGACAATGCGGTATTTTTAAACTTCTTAACAGTTGAGCAGGAGAGATGAGAGTGCCTCTTTTCATGGAGTAGGTTAGAATGCCCTCTTCTTCCCTTTCTACCCTTCCTCTATGTTCTGCCCTCCCTCTTTCCTCTATGTTCTGCCCTCCCTCCTTCCTCTATGTTCTGCCCTCCCTCCTTCCTCTGTGTTCTGCCCTCCCTCCTCCTCTATGTTCTGCCCTCCCTCCCTCCTCTGTGTTCTGCCGTCCCTCCTTTCTCTGTGTTCTGCCCTCCCTCCTTCCTCTATGTTCTCCCCTCCCTCCTTCCTCTATGTTCTGCCCTCCCTCCTTCCTCTATGTTCTGCCCTCCCTCCTTCCTCTGTGTTCTGCCCTCCCTCCTGCCTCTATGTTCTGCCCTCCCTCCTTCCTCTGTGTTCTGCCCTCCCTCCTTCCTCTATGTTCTGCCCTCCCTCCTTCCTCTATGTTCTGCCCTCCCTCCTCCTCTGTGTTCTGCCCTCCCTCCTCCTCTGTGTTCTGCCCTCCCTCCTCCTCTGTGTTCTACCCTCCCTCCTTCCTCTATGTTCTGCCCTCCCTCCTTTCTCTGTGTTCTGCCCTCCCTCCTCCTCTGTGTTCTGCCCTCCCTCCTTCCTCTATGTTCTGCCCTCCCTCCTCCCTCTATGTTCTGCCCTCCCTCCTTCCTCTATGTTCTGCCCTCCCTCCTTCCTCTGTTCTGCCCTCCCTCCTTCCTCTATGTTCTGCCCTCCCTCCTCCTCTGTGTTCTGCCCTCCCTCCTTCCTCTATGTTCTGCCCTCCATCCTTCCTCTGTGTTCTGCCCTCCCTCCTCCCTCTATGTTCTGCCCTTCCTCTGTGTTCTGCCCTCCTTCCTTCCTCTATGTTCTGCCCGCCCTCCTTCCTCTATGTTCTGCCCTCCCTCCTCCTCTGTGTTCTGCCCTCCCTCCTCCTCTGTGTTCTGCCCTCCCTCCTCCTCTGTGTTCTGCCCTCCCTCCTCCTCTGTGTTCTGCCCTCCCTCCTCCTCTGTGTTCTGCCCTCCCTCCTCCTCTGTGTTCTACCCTCCCTCCTTCCTCTATGTTCTGCCCTCCCTCCTTTCTCTGTGTTCTGCCCTCCCTCCTTCCTCTATGTTCTGCCCTCCCTCCTTCCTCTATGTTCTGCCCTCCCTCCCTCCTCTGTGTTCTGCCCTCCCTCCCTCCTCTGTGTTCTGCCCTCCCTCCTTCCTCTATGTTCTGCCCTTCCTCTATGTTCTGCCCTCCCTCCTCCTCTATGTTCTGCCCTCCCTCCTTCCTCTATGTTCTACCCTCCCTCCCTCCTCTGTGTTCTGCCCTCCCTCCTTCCTCTATGTTCTGCCCTTCCTCTATGTTCTGCCCTCCCTCCTCCTCTGTGTTCTGCCCTCCCTCCCTCCTCTGTGTTCTGCCCTCCCTCCTTCCTCTATGTTCTGCCCTCCCTCCTTTCTCTGTCAGTTCAGTCAGTGAATTCCTAGAGGATTGCTTTGTGGAGCTCTTTGCCTTTCGCTGTTGCCAAGTATCAAGATGTGCTGCTTTCTTCCAGGGCTATATTTGCATACAGGATAGTTAACTTTGACTGGCTTAAAACAAGTTTTTTTTTTTGGTGATTCACAGTCCGTGGCCTATATGATGGAATGCAATGTGGATCAGAATGCTGACACGTGCTGTGAACTCTGAACTTTCTCACATTTCTTCTGATACGTAACCTACAATACATATGCAGCACCTCTCTCTCTCTCTCTCTCTCTGTCTCTGTCTCTCTCTCTCTCTCTCTCTCTCTGTCTCTCTCTCTCTCTCTCTCTTTCTCTCTCTCTCTCTCTGTCTCTCTCTCTCTCTCTCTCTCTCTCTCTCTCTCTCTCTCTCTCTCTCTCTCTCTCTCTCTCTCTCTCTCTCTCTCTCTCTCTCTCTCTCTCTCTCTCTCTCTCTCTCTCTCTCTCTCTCTCTCTCTCTCTCTCTCTCTCTCTCTCTGTCTCTCTCTCTGTGTCTCTCTCTCTCTCTCTCTCTCTCTCTCTGTCTCTCTCTGTCTCTCTCTCTCTCTCTCTCTCTCTGTCTCTCTCTCTCTCTCTCTCGCTCTCTCTGTTGTGTAATCTGAGGGAAATATGTCTCTCTAATATGGTCATACATTGGGCAGGAGGTTAGGAAGTGCAGCTCAGTTTCCACCTCATTTTGTGGGCAGTGAGCACATAGCCTGTCTTCTCTTGAGAGCCATGTCTGCCCTACGGCGGCCTTTCTCAATAGCAAGGCTATGCTCACTGAGTCTGTACATAGTCAAAGCTTTCCTTAATTTTGGGTCAGTCACAGTGGTCAGGTATTCTGCCGCTGTGTACTCTCTGTGTAGGGCCAAATAGCATTCTAGTTTGCTCTGTTTTTTTGTTAATTCTTTCCAATGTGTCAAGTAATTATCTTTTTGTTTTCTCATGATTTGGTTGGGTCTAATTGTGCTGCTGTCCTGGGGCTCTGTAGGGTGTGTTTGTGTTTGTGAACAGAGCCCCAGGACCAGCTTGCTTAGGGGACTCGTCTTCAAGTTCAAATCAAATCACATTGTGTTAGTCACATGCGCCGAATACAACAGGTGTAGACCTTACAGTGAAATGCTATCAAGCCCCTAATAAACAATATATATAATAATAAAAAATAAATATATATAATAATAATAATAAAATACAAATAAGGATTAAAAGTAACAGATAATTAAAGAGCAGCAGTAAAATAACAATATATATACAGGGTGTTACGGTACAGAGTCAATGTGGAGGCTATATACAGGGGGTACCGGTACAGAGTCAATGTGGAGGCTATATACAGGGGGTACTGGTACAGAGTCAATGTGGAGGCTATATACAGTCAATGTGGAGGCTATATACAGGGGGTACCGGTACAGAGTCAATGTGGAGGCTATATACAGGGGGTACTGGTACAGAGTCAATGTGGAGGCTATATACAGGGGGTACCGGTACAGAGTCAATGTGGAGACTATATACAGGGGGTACCGGTACAGAGTCAATGTGGAGGCTATATACAGGGGGTACCGGTACAGAGTCAAGTCAATGTACCGGTACAGAGAGGCTATATACAGGGGGTACTGGTACAGAGTCAATGTGGAGACTATATACAGGGGGTACCGGTACAGAGTCAATGTGGAGGCTATATACAGGGGGTACCGGTACAGAGTCAATGTGGAGGCTATATACAGGGGGTACTGGTACAGAGTCAATGTGGAGTCTATATACAGGGGGGTACAGAGTCAACAGAGTCAATGTGGAGTCTATATACATACAGGGGGTACCGGTACAGAGTCAATGTGGAGGCTATATACAGGGGGTACCGGTACAGAGTCAATGTGGAGGCTATATACAGGGGTACCGGTACAGAGTCAATGTGGAGGCTATATACAGGGGGTACCAGTACAGAGTCAATGTGGAGGCTATATACAGGGGGTACCGGTACAGAGTCAATGTGGAGGCTATATACAGGGGGTACCGGTACAGAGTCAATGTGGAGGCTATATACAGGGGGTACCGGTACAGAGTCAATGTGGAGGCTATATACAGGGGGTACCGGTACAGAGTCAATGTGGAGGCTATATACAGGGGGTACCGGTACAGAGTCAATGTGGAGGCTATATACAGGGGGTACCGGTACAGAGTCAATGTGGAGGCTATATACAGGGGGTACTGGTACAGAGTCAATGTGGAGGCTATATACAGGGGGTACCGGTACAGAGTCAATGTGGAGGCTATATACAGGGGGTACCGGTACAGAGTCAATGTGGAGGCTATATACAGGGGGGTACCGGTACAGAGTCAATGTGGAGGCTATATACAGGGGTACCGGTACAGAGTCAATGTGGAGGCTATATACAGGGGGTACCGGTACAGAGTCAATGTGGAGGCTATATACAGGGGGGGTACCGGTACAGAGTCAATGTGGAGGCTATATACAGGGGGTACCGGTACAGAGTCAATGTGGAGGCTATATACAGGGGTACCGGTACAGAGTCAATGTGGAGGCTATATACAGGGGGTACCGGTACAGAGTCAATGTGGAGTCTATATACAGGGGGTACCGGTACAGAGTCAATGTGGAGGCTATATACAGGGGGTACCGGTACAGAGTCAATGTGGAGGCTATATACAGGGGTACTGGTACAGAGTCAATGTGGAGGCTATATACAGGGGTACTGGTACAGAGTCAATGTGGAGGCTATATACAGGGGGTACCGGTACAGAGTCAATGTGGAGACTATATACAGGGGTACTGGTACAGAGTCAATGTGGAGACTATATACAGGGGGTACCGGTACAGAGTCAATGTGGAGACTATATACAGGGGTACCGGTACAGAGTCAATGTGGAGGCTATATACAGGGGGTACCGGTACAGAGTCAATGGGGAGGCTATATACAGGGGGTACCGGTACAGAGTCAATGTGGAGGCTATATACAGGGGGTACTGGTACAGAGTCAATGTGGAGGCTATATACAGGGGTACCGGTACAGAGTCAATGTGGAGGCTATATACAGGGGGTACCGGTACAGAGTCAATGTGGAGGCTATATACAGGGGGTACCGGTACAGAGTCAATATGGAGGCTATATACAGGGGTACCGGTACAGAGTCAATGTGGAGGCTATATACAGGGGTACTGGTACAGAGTCAATGTGGAGGCTATATACAGGGGGTACTGGTACAGAGTCAATGTGGAGGCTATATACAGGGGTACTGGTACAGAGTCAATGTGGAGGCTATATACAGGGGTACCGGTACAGAGTCAATGTGGAGGCTATATACAGGGGGTACCGGTACAGAGTCAATGTGGAGGCTATATACAGGGGTACCAGTACAGAGTCAATGTGGAGGCTATATACAGGGGGTACCGGTACAGAGTCAATGTGGAGGCTATATACAGGGGGTACCGGTACAGAGTCAATGTGGAGGCTATATACAGGGGGTACCGGTACAGAGTCAATGTGGAGGCTATATACAGGGGGTACCGGTACAGAGTCAATGTGGAGGCTATATACAGGGGTACCGGTACAGAGTCAATGTGGAGGCTATATACAGGGGGTACCGGTACAGAGTCAATGTGGAGGCTATATACAGGGGTACCGGTACAGAGTCAATGTGGAGGCTATATACAGGGGGTACCGGTACAGAGTCAATGTGGAGGCTATATACAGGGGGTACCGGTACAGAGTCATATGTGGAGGCTATATACAGGGGGTACCGGTACAGAGTCAATGTGGAGGCTATATACAGGGGGTACCGGTACAGAGTCAATGTGGAGGCTATATACAGGGGGTACCGGTACAGAGTCAATGTGGAGGCTATATACAGGGGGTACTGGTACAGAGTCAATGTGGAGGCTATACAGGGGGTACTGGTACAGAGTCAATGTGGAGGCTATATACAGGGGGTACTGGTACAGAGTCAATGTGGAGGCTATATACAGGGGGTACTGGTACAGAGTCAATGTGGAGGCTATATACAGGGGGTACCGGTACAGAGTCAATGTGGAGGCTATATACAGGGGGTACTGGTACAGAGTCAATGTGGAGGCTATATACAGGGGGTACCGGTACAGAGTCAATGTGGAGGCTATATACAGGGTATTACGGTACAGAGTCAATGTGGAGGCTATATACAGGGGGTACTGGTACAGAGTCAATGTGGAGGCTATATACAGGGGGTACCGGTACAGAGTCAATGTGGAGGCTATATACAGGGGTACCGGTACAGGTCAATGTGGAGGCTATATACAGGGGGTACCGGTACAGAGTCAATATGGAGACTATATACAGGGGGTACCGGTACAGAGTCAATGTGGAGGTTATATACAGGGGGTACCGGTACAGAGTCAATGTGGAGGCTATATACAGGGGGTACCGGTTCAGAGTCAATGTAGAGACTATATACAGGGGGTACTGGTACAGAGTCAATGTGGAGGCTATATACAGGGGGGTACCGGTACAGAGTCAATGTGGAGTCTATATACAGGGGGTACCGGTACAGAGTCAATGTGGAGGCTACATACAGGGGGTACGAGTACAGAGTCAATGTGGAGGCTATATACAGGGGGTACCAGTACAGGGTCAATGTGGAGGCTATATTCAGGACCGTGCCCCAGGACTACCTGACATATTGACTCCTTGCTGTCCCCAGTCCACCTGGCTGTGCTGCTGCTCCAGTTTCAACTGTTCTGCCTTATTATTATTCGACCATGCTGGTCATGAACATCTTGGCCATGTTCTGTTATAATCTCCACCCGGCACAGCCAGAAGAGGACTGGCCACCCCACATAGCCTGGTTCCTCTCTAGGTTTCTTCCTAGGTTTTGGCCTTTCTAGGGAGTTTTTCCTAGCCACCGTGCTTCTACACCTGCATTGCTTGCTGTTTGGGGTTTTAGGCTGGGTTTCTGTACAGCACTTTGAGATATCAGCTGATGTACGAAGGGCTATATAAATCAATTTGATTTGATTTGATACCGGTACAGAGTCAATGTGGAGGCTATATACAGGGTGTACCGGTACAGAGTCAATGTGGAGGCTATATACAGGGTGTACCAGTACAGAGTCAATGTGGAGGCTATATACAGGGGGTACCGTTACAGAGTCAATGTGGAGTCTAAATACAGGGGGTACCGGCACCTGAGGTTATTGAGGAAGCTATTTAGAAGCCTCTTGGACCGAGACTTGGCACTCCGGTACCGCTTGCCGTGCGGTAGCAGAGAGAACAGTCCATGACTAGTGTGGTTGGAGTCTTTGACAATTGGATGGCAGGAAGCTTGGTCCTAGTGATGTACTCTGTAGTGCCTTGTGGTCGGAGGCCGAGCAGTTGCCATACCTGTCAGGATGCTCTCGATGGTGCAGCTGTAGATACATTTTGAGAATCTGAGGACCCGAATCCAAATCTCCTGAGGGGGACTAGGTTTTGTCGTGTCCTCTTCACGACTGTCTTGGTGTGCTTGGACCATGTTGGTTCATCTCTCTTTAGGTGAAGGCTTTGCTATGGGAGGTTGGTGAATCGCTTCCTTTTAGGTGGTTGTAGAATTTAACGGCTCTTTTCTGGATTTTGATAATTAGTGGGTATCGGCCTAATTCTGCTCTGCATGCATTATTTGGTGTTCTACGTTTTACACATAGGATATTTTTTTTGCAAAATTCTGCATGCAGAGTCTCAATTTGTTGTTTGTCCCATTTTGTGATTTCTTGGTTGGTGAGCGGACCCCAGACCTCATAACCATAAAGGGCAATGGGCTCTATGACTGATTCAAGTATTTTTAGCCAGATCCTAATTGGTATGTTGACATTTATGTTCCTTTTGATGGCATAGAAGGCCCTTCTTGCCTTGTCTCTCAGATCGTTCACAGCTTTGTGGAAGTTACCTGTGGCGCTGATGTTTAGGCCAAGGTATGTATAGTTTTTGTGTGCTCTAGGGCAACAGTGTCTAGATGGAATTTGTATTTGTGGTCCTGGCAACTGGACCTTTTTGGAACACCATTATTTTTTCTCTTACTGAGATTTACTGTCAGGGCCCAGGTCTGACAGAATCTGTGCAGAAGATCTAGGTGCTGCTGTAGGCCCTCCTTGGTTGGTGACAGAAGCACCAGATCATCAGCAAACAGCAGACATTTGACTTCGGATTCTAGTAGGGTGAGGCCGGGGCTGCAGACTTTTCTAGTGCCCGCGCCAATTCTAATAAGAAACTATGCAGAAGATTTAGGTGCCACTCACTCACTCACTCACTCACTCACTCACTCATTCACTCACTCACTCACTCACTCACTCACTCACTCACTCACTCACTCACTCATTCACTCACTCACTCACTCACTCACTCACTCACTCACTCACTCACTCACTCACTCACTCACTTTGTCACTCACTCTCTGTCTCTCTTTGTCTCTCTCTCTCACTCCTCTCTTTGTCTCTCACTCCTCTCTTTGTCTCTCTCTCACTCCTCTCTTTGTCTCTCTCTCACTATTCTCTTTGTCTCTCTCTCACTCCTCTCTTTGTCTCTCTCTCACTCCTCTCTTTGTCTCTCTCTCTCACTCCTCTCTTTGTCTCTCTCTCTCACTCCTCTCTTTGTCTCTCTCTCTCACTCCTCTCTTTGTCTCTCTCTCACTCCTCTCTTTGTCTCTCTCTCTCACTCCTCTCTTTGTCTCTCTCTCTCACTCCTCTCTTTGTCTCTCTCTCTCACTCCTCTCTTTGTCTCCCTAGCGGCGGACGGGGACTACTGGAGGCTGTTGAACCCAGGAGAGTACAGCATCACGGTGAGGGCCGAGGGCTACAGCGCCAGCAGTAAGGTGTGTGAGGTGGGCTACGACATCGGAGCCACCCGCTGTGACTTCACCGTCAGCCGCACCAACCTGTCACGCATCAAGGAGATCATGGAGAGATACAACAAGCAGCCCATCAGACAGCCTCTCAGGCCGCCCGTCAGGCAGCTGCAAGCACGCAGGCCCGGCCCCCGACACAGACGTGTGAGGACATCATAGGGGGCCCCCGCCAGGGAGCGTTAGAGAGAACGAGTAGCCTGGTCCCTCACCTGAATGCGCTGTCTTGCCAACACCTGTGGTCATTGTTCTGCCAATCTGCCAATGACCAGAGGGTTTTACAGCACAAACTGATCTGGGACAAGGCTCGGTGTGAAGAGAGCAATTGAGAGACAGACTCGAACATCTCTCTCTCTAGTTCGGATCCAACATCTTCTTTGATCGGGACTCCTTTCTCTGTTGTGGCACTCTGGTGGAAGTGCAGATTGGAGATTGATGGTAAAAAGATGAGATATTTTGAGCGATAACGGTGTGTTTTTCTGTATTAAAAACAAGGTTCTGTTCTTTCAACCATGAATTAAGCTCTCTGGTGCTTACTGTAAAATAAGTGTATTTTTTGGGGGGGGGGCATCTTAAATGTTGCAATGACTTCTCTACCAAAGAGTTATTACAGTATACATGGTGAACCCGAAAAGTCCAATTTTTACTTTGCCATTATTTGGTAATGAAATTGTCAGTCTATATTTCAAATGATGAATTTTGACCATGGATATTACCATGTGTCTCTCTACTAACTCATGCAGTACCAGTACCAGTACAGTACCAGTACAGTACCAGTATAGTACCAGTACAGTACCAGTACCAGTACAGTACCAGTGCCAGTACCAGTATAGTACCAGTACCAGTACCAGTATAGTACCAGTACAGTACCAGTACAGTATCAGTACCAGTACCAGTACCAGTACCAGTATCAGTACCAGTACCAGTACCAGTACCAGTACAGTACCAGTACCAATACCAGTACCAGTACAGTACCAGTACAGTACCAATACCAGTACCAGTACCAGTACAGTACCAGTACCAGTACCAGTACCTGTACCAGTACAAAGCAGTAATAACTGTCTTACCGAAACGTTTACAAGCTTTATCCTTGCAAGTAATATCTTTTGAAATTGTTAAATAATAAATAAAATGATGCATATATTTTGAATGTAGTACCAGTAAGTACAGTACCAGTAAATATTGTATTTTTTATATAATGCCACTCCTCATGTTACTTTTCTGCGTTCAGAAAGGATTTAAAGTCGTAAGGATTTAGAGTCCTAAAGGATTTAAAGTCCTAAAGGATTTAAAGTCGTAAGGATTTAGAGTCCTAAAGGATTTAAAGTCCTAAAGGATTTAGAGTCCTAAAGGATTTAGAGTCCTGAAGGATTTAGAGTCGTAAGTATTTAGAGTCCTAAAGGATTTAGAGTCAGTACCAGTATTTAAGTACCAGTACCAGTTTACCAGAGTACCAGTACTACCAGTAAGTACCAGTACCAGAGTACCAGTACCAGTACCAGTAAGTACCAGTTCCAGTCAGTACCAGTTTAGAGTACCAGTACCAGTACAAAGGATTTAAAGTCCAGTAAAGGATACCAGAGTCCAGTAAAGGATGTAGAGTCCTAAAGGATTTAAAGTCAGTAAGGATTTAGAGTCCTAAAGGATTTAAAGTCCTAAAGGATTTAGAGTCCAGAAAGGATTTAGAGTCCTAAAGGATTTAAAGTCGTAAGGATTTAGAGTCCTAAAGGATTTAAAGTCCTAAATAATTTAGAGTCCTGAAGGATTTAGAGTCCTAAAGGATTTAGAGTCATAAGGATTTAGAGTCCTAAAGGATTTAAAGTACCCTACAGTAAGTATTTAGAGTCAGTAAGTATTTAGAGTACCTATAGGATTTAGAGTCAGTAAGGATTTAGAGTCATAAGTATTTAAAGTCCTAAAGGATTTAGAGTCAATGAAGGATTTAGAGTCAGTAGAGGATTTAAAGTACCAGTAAGATTTAGAGTACCTAAAGGACCAATAGAGTCCTAAAGGATTTAAAGTCAGTACCAGGATTTAGAGTCCTAAAGGATTTAAAGTACCTAAAGGATTTAGAGTCCTAAAGGATTTAGAGTCCTAAAGGATTTAAACTACCAGTTCCAGTTTTCAGCTCATTTATCCCCTGATTTACAGTAACAGTAAAACAATTACCAGTACAGTCCAATACCAGTATAGTACCAGTACAGCTGGTACCAGGTAGTACCAGACATCACCAGTTAGGGGGGGTATTACCTCTTTTGTTCTCTACTGCTCCTCTATTGGTCCTCATGCAAAGGGACGAGGCCGATGACATCACGAATTCCCCCATTCAAACCAACTCTTTGAACGCCCGACTCATTAAAGGTTGCAGTTGTGTCTTAAAAAAACACTATTTTGCTCAAAACGTATGTTTTTTTACCACTTTAGTACCAGTGTTTACCAGTACTGTATTTATAGATGTACCAGTACCTGTACCAGTACAAAGCAGTAAAACTATCTTACTGAAACGTGTACAAGCTTCATCCTTGCAAGTAATATCTTTTGAAATTGTTCTTGGAATAAATAAATAAAATGAATATTTTGAATGTAATAAATATATACATATATATGCATTTATATTTGAAGAGCTTTGAACACTGTCGTCTCTCTGAAATCCTACCATGTTATTTGAAGATGTTCTGAAAGGTTTTGTTGGTTCCTACCAAAAAGGTCAAAGAAAAACAACTGAACATGGTGATAGACTAAAGGATTGAGAGTCCTAAAGGATTTAGAGTCCTAAAGGATTTAAAGTCCTAAAGGATGAAGTCAATGTTAAAGTCAGATTTAAAGTCCTAAAGGATTTAGACCATTCATGTCTAAAGGATTTAAACTCCAGGCTGCTTTTCAGCTCATTTATCCCCTGATTTTCTTAATCAAACTTGATTGGAGCTGGTCCCACATTTCCTCATCATGACAACAGCCTTCACAACAGAATCACATTAACTGGATTTTTAGCAAGACATCAGTTAGGGTCGTTATCAATTTAATTTTCAGAGTATTTTCTGCTCCCTACCTAGCTAGCTATCACCAGTCGGATGAGAAGCAAGCGACAAGCAAAGGAAGATAGCTAGCTAGTTTATATTTCCTATGGAAGGGTTTTCATATGGTTGAAGTCATTTGTATAAACTAAATCAGAGCACAGACAAATAAGCTAGAACATCCGTTGAAAATATAATTTTCCGGGACGTTTAAAATAGGCTCATTTTCAAGTCAATAAGACTGTAACAACTGTGATGACAATATATCCTAGCTAGCTATATTCTTCCATAAAGTGTAGCTAGCTAGCTATATTCTTAAATAAAGCATAGCTAGCTATATTCTTCCATAAAGCACACTTATCCAGAGCGATTTATAGTTAGTGCATTAATCTTAAGATAGCTAGGTGAGATTCGAGAGCTTGAAGGTTTGATCTGGGGTCCCCCCCCCGTGGAGAGGTTTGAGAGCCACGACTCTATTGTACTGTACTGTGCTGTCCAAACTTGTGAAACATGGATGTCTATGATTGGTCTTTGATTGGGTCACTTGTATCGAAGTGGTTTTAAGGAGTCCCGTCCGTGGACTTTGAAATTAAAGGCCGGTCCGGACCTCACCAAGAAAAAGACATCCGGTCTGAACAGGACGAAGACAAAGACATCCGGTCTGAACAGGACGAAGACAAGACATCTGGTCTGAACAGAACCAAGACATCCGGTCTGAACAGAACCAAGACATCTGGTCTGAACAGAACCAAGACATCTGGTCTGAACAGAACCAAGACATCTGGTCTGAACAGAACCAAGACAAGACATCTGGTCTGAACAGAACCAAGACATCTGGTCTGAACAGAACCAAGACATCTGGTCTGAACAGAACCAAGACATCTGGTCTGAACAGAACCAAGACATCTGGTCTGAACAGAACCAAGACATCCGGTCTGAACAGAACCAAGACATCCGGTCTGAACAGAACCAAGACATCCGGTCTGAACAGAACCAAGACATCCGGTCTGAACAGAACCAAGACATCTGGTCTGAACAGAACCAAGACAAGACATCTGGTCTGAACAGAACCAAGACATCTGGTCTGAACAGAACCAAGACAAGACATCTGGTCTGAACAGAACCAAGACAAGACATCTGGTCTGAACAGAACCAAGACATCTGGTCTGAACAGAACCAAGACATCTGGTCTGAACAGAACCAAGACATCTGGTCTGAACAGAACCAAGACATCTGGTCTGAACAGAACCAAGACATCTGGTCTGAACAGAACCAAGACAAGACATCTGGTCTGAACAGAACCAAGACAAGACATCTGGTCTGAACAGAACCAAGACATCTGGTCTGAACAGAACCTAGACATCTGGTCTGAACAGAACCAAGACAAGACATCTGGTCTGAACAGAACCAAGACATCTGGTCTGAACAGAACCAAGACATCTGGTCTGAACAGAACCAAGACATCTGGTCTGAACAGAACCAAGACATCTGGTCTGAACAGAACCAAGACAAGACATCTGGTCTGAACAGAACCAAGACATCTGGTCTGAACAGAACCAAGACATCTGGTCTGAACAGAACCAAGACATCTGGTCTGAACAGAACCAAGACATCCGGTCTGAACAGAACCAAGACATCCGGTCTGAACAGAACCAAGACAAGACATCTGGTCTGAACAGAACCAAGACATCTGGTCTGAACAGAACCAAGACATCTGGTCTGAACAGAACCAAGACATCTGGTCTGAACAGAACCAAGACATCTGGTCTGAACAGAACCAAGACATCTGGTCTGAACAGAACCTAAAAAAAGACATTAAAAGCCATTGGCAGAGATCCCCCTTAATGGGTAGTAGATCACAGATTTCTTTCCAAATGCTGACTAATTCAGTACGTTCCTGGAACTGGTATGTGATTAATGTGAGGCAGCTGCTGTTGATATTCACCCCCTCCCCTCTTTAAAGGGAGAATCCACGTGTTTTGCATAAATGCAAATAGCCATGTCGATGATGTAATTACTAGGACACGGTTTCCCGATAACAATGGAACTTAAAGCTTCCCAAGTTTTTTTTAACAATGAATCTATAAACGGATGTAGAACTTACATGCATTCACCACATAGGGAGAACTTTCAATAAGTTTGTCGTTGTTAAAGCATGTGTCGATACTGATAAATCGACAGAAAGGCAGCGTTAGGCCTTGTGCTGGAAAACCTTGGTAGAGCATGGGTGGAGTAGGCAGTGTGGTGCTGGAAAACCTTGGTAGAGCATGGGTGGAGTAGGCAGTGTGGTGCTGGAAAACCTTGGTAGAGCATGGGTGGAGTAGGCATTGTGGTGCTGGAAAACCTTGGTAGAGCATGGGTGGAGTAGGCAGTGTGGTGCTGGAAACCCTTGGTAGAGCATGGGTGGAGTAGGCTGTGTGGTGCTGGAAACCCTTGGTAGAGCATGGGTGGAGTAGGCAGTGTGGTGCTGGAAACCCTTGGTAGAGCATGGGTGGAGTAGGCTGTGTGGTGCTGGAAAACCTTGGTAGAGCATGGGTGGAGTAGGCATTGTGGTGCTGGATAACCTTGGTAGAGCATGGGTGGAGTAGGCAGTGTGGTGCTGGAAAACCTTGGTAGAGCATGGGTGGAGTAGGCAGTGTGGTGCTGGAAACCCTTGGTAGAGCATGGGTGGAGTAGGCAGTGTGGTGCTGGAAACCCTTGGTAGAGCATGGGTGGAGTAGGCAGTGTGGTGCTGGAAACCCTTGGTAGAGCATGGGTGGAGTAGGCAGTGTGGTGCTGGAAACCCTTGGTAGAGCATGGGTGGAGTAGGCTGTGTGGTGCTGGAAACCCTTGGTAGAGCATGGGTGGAGTAGGCAGTGTGGTGCTGGAAAACCTTGGTAGAGCATGGGTGGAGTAGGCAGTGTGGTGCTGGAAACCCTTGGTAGAGCATGGGTGGAGTAGGCAGTGTGGTGCTGGAAACCCTTGGTAGAGCATGGGTGGAGTAGGCAGTGTGGTGCTGGAAACCCTTGGTAGAGCATGGGTGGAGTAGGCTGTGTGGTGCTGGAAAACCTTGGTAGAGCATGGGTGGAGTAGGCAGTGTGGTGCTGGAAAACCTTGGTAGAGCATGGGTGGAGTAGGCAGTGTGGTGCTGGAAAACCTTGGTAGAGCATGGGTGGAGTAGGCTGTGTGGTGCTGGAAAACCTTGGTAGAGCATGGGTGGAGTAGGCAGTGTGGTGCTGGAAACCCTTGGTAGAGCATGGGTGGAGTAGGCAGTGTGGTGCTGGAAAACCTTGGTAGAGCATGGGTGGAGTAGGCAGTGTGGTGCTGGAAACCCTTGGTAGAGCATGGGTGGAGTAGGCAGTGTGGTGCTGGAAACCCTTGGTAGAGCATGGGTGGAGTAGGCAGTGTGGTGCTGGAAACCCTTGGTAGAGCATGGGTGGAGTAGGCAGTGTGGTGCTGGAAACCCTTGGTAGAGCATGGGTGGAGTAGGCAGTGTGGTGCTGGAAAACCTTGGTAGAGCATGGGTGGAGTAGGCAGTGTGGTGCTGGAAAACCTTGGTAGAGCATGGGTGGAGTAGGCAGTGTGGTGCTGGAAAACCTTGGTAGAGCATGGGTGGAGTAGGCAGTGTGGTGCTGGAAACCCTTGGTAGAGCATGGGTGGAGTAGGCAGTGTGGTGCTGGAAACCCTTGGTAGAGCATGGGTGGAGTAGGCAGTGTGGTGCTGGAAACCCTTGGTAGAGCATGGGTGGAGTAGGCAGTGTGGTGCTGGAAACCCTTGGTAGAGCATGGGTGGAGTAGGCAGTGTGGTGCTGGAAACCCTTGGTAGAGCATGGGTGGAGTAGGCAGTGTGGTGCTGGAAAACCTTGGTAGAGCATGGGTGGAGTAGGCAGTGTGGTGCTGGAAAACCTTGGTAGAGCATGGGTGGAGTAGGCAGTGTGGTGCTGGAAAACCTTGGTAGAGCATGGGTGGAGTAGGCAGTGTGGTGCTGGAAACCCTTGGTAGAGCATGGGTGGAGTAGGCAGTGTGGTGCTGGAAACCCTTGGTAGAGCATGGGTGGAGTAGGCAGTGTGGTGCTGGAAACCCTTGGTAGAGCATGGGTGGAGTAGGCAGTGTGGTGCTGGAAACCCTTGGTAGAGCATGGGTGGAGTAGGCAGTGTGGTGCTGGAAACCCTTGGTAGAGCATGGGTGGAGTAGGCAGTGTGGTGCTGGAAACCCTTGGTAGAGCATGGGTGGAGTAGGCAGTGTGGTGCTGGAAACCCTTGGTAGAGCATGGGTGGAGTAGGCAGTGTGGTGCTGGAAACCCTTGGTAGAGCATGGGTGGAGTAGGCAGTGTGGTGCTGGAAACCCTTGGTAGAGCATGGGTGGAGTAGGCAGTGTGGTGCTGGAAACCCTTGGTAGAGCATGGGTGGAGTAGGCAGTGTGGTGCTGGAAACCCTTGGTAGAGCATGGGTGGAGTAGGCAGTGTGGTGCTGGAAAACCTTGGTAGAGCATGGGTGGAGTAGGCAGTGTGGTGCTGGAAAACCTTGGTAGAGCATGGGTGGAGTAGGCATTGTGGTGCTGGAAACCTTGGTAGAGCATGGGTGGAGTAGGCAGTGTGGTGCTGGAAAACCTTGGTAGAGCATGGGTGGAGTAGGCAGTGTGGTGCTGGAAACCCTTGGTAGAGCATGGGTGGAGTAGGCAGTGTGGTGCTGGAAACCTTGGTAGAGCATGGGTGGAGTAGGCAGTGTGGTGCTGGAAACCCTTGGTAGAGCATGGGTGGAGTAGGCAGTGTGGTGCTGGAAACCCTTGGTAGAGCATGGGTGGAGTAGGCAGTGTGGTGCTGGAAACCCTTGGTAGAGCATGGGTGGAGTAGGCAGTGTGGTGCTGGAAACCCTTGGTAGAGCATGGGTGGAGTAGGCAGTGTGGTGCTGGAAAACCTTGGTAGAGCATGGGTGGAGTAGGCAGTGTGGTGCTGGAAAACCTTGGTAGAGCATGGGTGGAGTAGGCAGTGTGGTGCTGGAAACCCTTGGTAGAGCATGGGTGGAGTAGGCAGTGTGGTGCTGGAAAACCTTGGTAGAGCATGGGTGGAGTAGGCAGTGTGGTGCTGGAAACCCTTGGTAGAGCATGGGTGGAGTAGGCAGTGTGGTGCTGGAAACCTTGGTAGAGCATGGGTGGAGTAGGCAGTGTGGTGCTGGAAAACCTTGGTAGAGCATGGGTGGAGTAGGCAGTGTGGTGCTGGAAACCCTTGGTAGAGCATGGGTGGAGTAGGCAGTGTGGTGCTGGAAACCCTAGAGCATGGGTGGAGTAGGCAGTGTGGTGCTGGAAACCTGGTTGTAGAGCATGGGTGGAGCAGGCAGTGTGGTGCTGGAAACCAACTTGGTAGAGCATGGGTGGAATAGGCAGTGTGGTGCTGGAAAACCCTTGGTAGAGCAAGTAATGTGGTGCTGGAATTCCTTGGTAGAGCTGGGTGGAGTAGGGTTGGTGCCCCTCACCCTTGTTTGGTGTCTAATTAGTGTTGAGGAAACCCCTCACCTGGTTGTCTAGGTCTGTGGTGCTGGAACCCCCTCACCTGGTTGTCTAGGGCTGTGGTGCTGGAAAACCCCTCACCTGGTTGTCTAGGTCTGGTGCTGGAAACCCTCACCTGGGTTGTCTAGGCAGTGTGGTGCTGGAAACCCTCACCTGGTTGTCTAGGTCTCAGTGCTGGAAACCCCTCACCTGGTTGTCTAGGGTGTTGCTAAGGAAACCCCTCAGCCTGGTTGTCTAGGTCAGTGTGGTGCTGGAACTCCCCTCACCTGGTTGTCTAGGTCTCATGGGTGGAGTAGTAACTCCCCTCACCTGGTTGTCTGGGTGGAGTAAGGAACTCCCCTCATTTGGTTGTCTAGGTAGGCAGTGTGGTGCTGGAAACCCTTGGTAGAGCATGGGTGGAGTAGGCTGTGTGGTGCTGGAAACCCTTGGTTGTCATGGGTGGAGTAGGCAAACACTCCCTTGGTCAGCATGGGTGGAGTAGGCAGTGAATTAAAACTATATGTTTGTGTTTTAATAGTTAAACCGTTTAATGTGAACTAATTCACGGAGGGCTGAGTGTCTGTAGGTTTTCCCCTCACCTTGTATTTGATTGAGAATTAAGGTCACTAATTAAGGAACTCCCCTCACCTGGTTGTCTATGTCTCAGTATGGAACTCCCTCACCTGGTTGTCTATGTCTCAGTATGGAACTCTCCTCACCTGGTTGTCTAGGTCTCAGTAAGGAACTCCCCTCACCTGGTTGTCTATGTCTCAGTATGGACCTCTCCTCACCTGGTTGTCTAGGTGTATCTATTAATACAGAACCTCACCTGGTTGTCTATCTACCAATACAGGACTCTCCTCACCTGGTTGTCTAGGTCTACCAGTAAGAACATCCACTCACCTGGTTGTCTGGTCTTAACAAGGATGCTCTACCCCTCACCTGGTTGTCTAGGGCAATATGGAACTCCCCTCACCTGGTTGTCTAGGTCTCGTAATAAGAACTCCCCTCACCTGGTTGTCTATGTCTCATAAGGAACTCCCCTCACCTGGTTGTCTAGGTCTCAGTAAGGAACTCCCCTCACCTGGTTGTCTAGTCTCAATAGGAACTCCCCTCACCTGGTTGTCTAGGTCTTAATAAGGAACTCCCCTCACCTGGTTGTCTAGGTCTCAGTAAGGAACTCCCCTCACCTGGTTGTCTAGGTCTCAGTAAGGAACACCCCTCACCTGGTTGTCTAGGTCTTAATAAGGAACACCCCTCACCTGGTTGTCTAGGTCAGTTAAACATCTAACATCAGAACTCAGATAAACATCTCACCTGGTTGTCAGATCATCTACCAGAGCAGAACATCAGTTAAACATCTACCCAGAACATCAGTTAAACATCTCAGTAAGAACATCAGTTAACCCTCACAATACAGAACATCAGTTTCTACCAGAGCAGAACATCAGTTCATCTGGTTGTCATAGAACATCAGTTAAACATCTCACCAATGTCTAGGTCATCAGATAAACATCTACCTGGAGTCAGAACATCAGTTAAACATCCTCAAAGAACATCAGTTAAACATCGACCATAGAACATCAGTTAAACATCTACCATGAACATCAGTTAAACATCTACCAATACAGAACATCAGCTAAACATCTATTAATACAGAACATCAGTTAAACATCTACCAATACAGAACATCAGTTAAACATCTACCATAGAACATCAGTTAAACATCTACCAGAGCAGAACATCAGTTAAACATCTACCAATACAGAACATCAGTTAAACATCTACCAACACAGAACATCAGTTAAACATCTACCAACACAGAACATCAGTTAAACATCTACCAATACAGAACATCAGTTAAACATCTACCATAGAACATCAGTTAAACATCTACCAGAGCAGAACATCAGTTAAACATCTATTAATACAGAACATCAGTTAAACATCTACCAATACAGAACATCAGCTAAACATCTACCAACACAGAACATCAGTTAAACATCTACCAATACAGAACATCAGTTAAACATCTACCATAGAACATCAGTTAAACATCTACCAGAGCAGAACATCAGTTAAACATCTACCAGAGCAGAACATCAGTTAAACATCTACCAGAGCAGAACATCAGCTAAACATCTACCAATACAGAACATCAGTTAACCATCTACCAATACAGAACATCAGTTAAACATCTACCAGAGCAGAACATCAGTTAAACATACAGAACATCAGTTAAACATCTACCAGAGCAGAACATCAGATAAACATCTACCAGAGCAGAACATCAGTTAAACATCTACCAGAGCAGAACATCAGTTAAACATCTACCAGAGCAGAACATCAGATAAACATCTACCAGAGCAGAACATCAGTTAAACATCTACCAGAGCAGAACATCAGTTAAACATCTACCAATACAGAACATCAGATAACCATCTACCAATACAGAACATCAGATAACCATCTACCAATACAGAACATCAGTTAAACATCTACCAGAGCAGAACATCAGTTAAACATCTACCATAGAACATCAGTTAAACATCTACCAATATAGAACATCAGATAAACATCTACCAGAGCAGAACATCAGTTAAACATCTACCAAAGAACATCAGTTAAACATCTACCATAGAACATCAGTTAAACATCTACCAATACAGAACATCAGTTAAACATCTACCAACACAGAACATCAGTTAAACATCTACCATAGAACATCAGTTAAACATCTAATAATACAGAACATCAGATAACCATCTACCATAGAACATCAGTTAAACATCTAATAATACAGAACATCAGATAACCATCTACTATAGAACATCAGATAAACATCTACCAAAGAACATCAGTTAAACATCTACCAATACAGAACATCAGTTAAACATCTACCAACACAGAACATCAGTTAAACATCTACCATAGAACATCAGTTAAACATCTAATAATACAGAACATCAGATAACCATCTACCATAGAACATCAGTTAAACATCTACCATAGAACATCAGATAAACATCTACCAAAGAACA
The DNA here is from genome assembly GCF_021184085.1 of Oncorhynchus gorbuscha. Taxonomy (NCBI): domain Eukaryota; kingdom Metazoa; phylum Chordata; class Actinopteri; order Salmoniformes; family Salmonidae; genus Oncorhynchus; species Oncorhynchus gorbuscha. The sequence continues at coordinate 241,258 of NW_025745317.1, forward strand.
TCAGTTAAACATCTACCAGAGCAGAACATCAGTTAAACATCTACCATAGAACATCAGTTAAACATCTAATAATACAGAACATCAGATAACCATCTACCAAAGAACATCAGCTAAACATCTACCAACACAGAACATCAGCTAAACATCTACCAACACAGAACATCAGTTAAACATCTACCAATACAGAACATCAGTTAAACATCTACCAATACAGAACAATACAGAACATCAGATAAACATCTACCAGAGCAGAACATCAGTTAAACATCTACCAATACAGAACATCAGTTAAACATCTACCAGAGCAGAAGATCAGATAAACATCTATTAACACAGAACATCAGTTAAACATCTACCATAGAACATCAGTTAAACATCTACCAATACAGAACATCAGTTAAACATCTACCAGAGCAGAACATCAGATAAACATCTATTAACACAGAACATCAGTTAAACATCTACCAATACAGAACATCAGTTAAACATCTACCAACACAGAACATCAGTTAAACATCTACCAATACAGAACATCAGATAAACATCTACCATAGAACATCAGTTAAACATCTACCAATACAGAACATCAGATAACCATCTACCATAGAACATCAGTTAAACATCTACCAATACAGAACATCAGATAAACATCTACCATAGAACATCAGTTAAACATCTACCAATACAGAACATCAGATAACCATCTACCATAGAACATCAGTTAAACATCTACCAATACAGAACATCAGATAACCATCTACCATTGAACATCAGATAAACATCTACCAATACAGAACATCAGATAAACATCTACCAATATAGAACATCAGATAAACATCTACCATTGAACATCAGTTAAACATCTACCAATACAGAACATCAGTTAAACATCTACCATTGAACATCAGATAACCATGTACCAATACAGAACATCAGTTAAACATCTACCAATACAGAACATCAGTTAAACATCTACCAATACAGAACATCAGTTAAACATCTACCAATACAGAACATCAGTTAAACATCTACCAGAGCATAACATCAGATAACCATCTACCAATACAGAACATCAGTTAAACATCTACCAGAGCAGAACATCAGTTAAACATCTACCAATACAGAACATCAGTTAAACATCTACCAATACAGAACATCAGTTAAACATCTACCAGAGCAGAACATCAGTTAAACATCTACCAATACAGAACATCAGATAACCATCTACCGGAGCAGAACATCAGATAACCATCTACCAGAGCAGAACATCAGTTCAACATCTACCAGAGCAGAACATCAGTTAAACATCTACCAGAGCAGAACATCAGCTAAACATCTACCATAGAACATCAGTTAAACATCTAATAATACAGAACATCAGATAACCATCTACCAGAGCAGAACATCAGATAACCATCTACCATAGCAGAACATCAGTTGTTCCAGGTGAGGTAATAACTACAAGTCAGTTTTCGACTTTCTTTCTCTCCGTGGCAACGCTGTTATTCTGCAAGCTGCAGAATACTCTGTCGAACTACGACTCCACTGAAACTGGAGACCCTTACACCCGTGTTAGTCGTTACAGTCTAGAAATACAAATCCCCCATTTTAATAAAGTATTCTTTCAATTGCGCAATTGGCTTCACAGACATGTTCTTTAAACACACTGGATTTATCTAAACAGCATCACCATGTAATTAATTGTTCCTTGATAGGATGGTTAAGCCCTTTCACGTTCCATGAGTTCCATTTAATCAGCTATTTCGTTTCATTGTAAATGTATCCTTTAACTGCTTTTTAATACCTCGTCGATTTCTTCTTGGGTTAGCTAAGCTCATATCTGGGACATGTCGGGAAGCAATGTACCCAATTAGCCATGCTGCCTAGACGGCTAGCCTGAAAGGAAGTGGTCTGCGTCTCTCTGTCTCTCTCTTCCTCTCTTTCTCCTCTCTTTCCCTCTTCTGATTCCTCTCCCTCTCCTGGCTCTCCCTCTCCCTCTCTCTCTCTCTCTCTCTCTCTCTCTCTCTCTCTCTCTCTCTCTCTCTCTCTCTCTCTCTCTCTCTCTCTCTCTCTCTCTCTCTCTCTCTCTCTCTCTCTCCATTTGTCCTCCTCTCATTCCTCCTTCCTTCAAACCTACCAATTACAAGAAGCACTCAACCTTTGGTTCCTTCCTATGTGAGCCATATACCTGTCGTCGTTCCACATGAACGAATTAAATAAACATATTGAATGGAGTCTGTGAGCCATTCCTCAACCCCCTACTTCTGGCTCATGAAGCCCAATGAGGCTGATTCCTCTACTTCTGGCTCATGAAGCCCAATGAGGCTGATTCCTCTACTTCTGGCTCATGAAGCCCAATGAGGCTGATTCCTCTACTTCTGGCTCATGAAGCCCAATGAGGCTGATTCCTCTACTTCTGGCTCATGAAGCCCAATGAGGCTGATTCCTCTACTTCTGGCTCATGAAGCCCAATGAGGCTGATTCCTCTACTTCTGGCTCATGAAGCCCTATGAGGCTGATTCCTCTACTTCTGGCTCATGAAGCCCAATGAGGCTGATTCCTCTACTTCTGGCTCATGAAGCCCAATGAGGCTGATTCCTCTACTTCTGGCTCATGAAGCCCTATGAGGCTGATTCCTCTACTTCTGGCTCATGAAGCCCAATGAGGCTGATTCCTCTACTTCTGGCTCATGAAGCCCTATGAGGCTGATTCCTCAACCCCCTACTTCTGGCTCATGAAGCCCAATGAGGCTGATTCCTCAACCCCCTACTTCTGGCTCATGAAGCCCTATGAGGCTGATTCCTCAATCCCCTACTTCTGGCTCATGAAGCCCTATGAGGCTGATTCCTCAACCCCCTACTTCTGGCTCATGAAGCTCAATGAGGCTGATTCCTCAACCCCCTACTTCTGGCTCATGAAGCCCTATGAGGCTGATTCCAAACCCCTTACTTCTGGCTCATGAAGCCCAATGAGGCTGATTCCTCAACCCCCTACTTCTGGCTCATGAAGCCCTATGAGGCTGATTCCAAACCCCTTACTTCTGGCTCATGAAGCCCAATGAGGCTGATTCCTCAACCCCCTACTTCTGGCTCATGAAGCCCTATGAGGCTGATTCCAAACCCCTTACTTCTGACTCATGAATCCCTATGAGGCTGATTCCTCAACCCCCTACTTCTGGCTCATGAAGCCCTATGAGGCTGATTCCAAACCCCTTACTTCTGACTCATGAAGCCCAATGAGTCTGATTCCTCAACCCCCTACTTCTGGCTCATGAAGCCCTATGAGGCTGATTCCAAACCCCTTACTTCTGACTCATGAAGCCCTATGAGGCTGATTCCTCAACCCCCTACTTCTGGCTCATGATAGGAGGTGGACTACACTGTAGTCTCTCAGCTAGGTTTAAACATGGGGCCCTGATAGGAGATGGACTACACTGTAATCTCTCAGCTAGGTTTAAACATGGGGCCCTGATAGGAGATGGACTACACTGTAATCTCTCAGCTAGGTTTAAACATGGGGCCCTGATAGGAGATGGACTACACTATAGTCTCTCAGCTAGGATTGCATGCACGCACACACACACAGACACAAAAACACACAATCACACACACACACTTACATACGAACACACACACACCACACACACACGCAAACGCAAACCATACAGCCATACACAGTGAGGAGTGAAGAGTGACATCGTCCCTGGAGACCAGAGAGTCTAAATGTGTCAGAGAGAGATACAACTCCAATCCCTACGTGTTACAACGGGCCAAATGCCCTTTACTGTGACTCCTTGTTTCCTGCATCCCATAGTGATCTCTGTTGTAAAGGTTCATTGTGTTATGTTGTTCCTGTATCTAAAATCTCCGACACAACTCTTCTATTTTATTCATCTTTTGGCATATATCTGTATCTGTGTCCGCTATCATTTCTTCTCATCGACAAAAACTTTTGCTCCGATCGGAAAGTTAGTTACTAACCTCAATTCAACTGATCTGCACTGGGCTTTTGGGCAGTTACTAACCTCAATTCAACTGATCTGCACTGGGCTTTTTGGCAGTTACTAACGTCAGTTCAACTGATCTGCACTGGGCTTTTCGGCAGTTACTAACCTCAATTCAACTGATCTGCACTGGGCTTTTCGGCAGTTACTAACTTCAGTTCCGGTTTCAACTTCGACTCGTCTGCACTGGGCTCTTTGGGTACCTGCGCCAAAATCCAGGACACCCGCTCTCCTGTCCAAGAGAAAATGCAGGCGAAAAAAAAGAGGTAGGAGAGCTTCCTGATGAGACTAAGGCGAAGGTAAAATCAGCCACCATTTCCCTCCATCCGATTATGGATTTGCTATCAACCTGTTCTGATTGGTCCTGGCTACCCAGAATGCAGACACATTCTAACTGTTCTGATTGACAATGAGAACATATATCAGCCCTGTTAAGCTTCACAAATGTGTGTGTGTTAAATGTAATACGCATTTAGGCACCTTGTATGAATACCTGTGAGAATGTGATGATACACAGAATCAAATCAAATCAAATGTATTTATAAAGCCCTTCGTAAATCAGCTGATATCTCAAAGTGCTGTACAGAAACCCAGCCTAAAACCCCAAACAGCAAGCAATGCAGATGTAGAAGCACGGTGGCTTGGAAAAACTCCCTAGAAAGGACAAAACCTAGGAAGAAATCTTGAGAGGAACCAAGCTATGTGGGGTGGCCAGTCCTCTTCTGGCTGTGCCTGGAGCTCAGTACTGCTCTAGATCTCTGACCTCTAACCCCAATAACACCAAATCCCTAAAACTATGCCTCCTAAATCTTTACCCAGGAAATATCTCTTTACATAAGAGAAAGAAGAAAATGGTTGACATCTGTCTATTACAAGCTAGATGTTTAATTTCTCTCCACTGGGAGTATGTCCGTTGGCCATTGGTTACAATAATTAACTTCAAGCCTCGCTCTTGAAAAATGTACTTATATATATATATATAGTGTAAAAGAATGAGTTTCATGATGTTTTGTGAGTTTTTGCAAACCGGTGATAATCTAGAAGCATTGGGATTGTAAATCTGTATTCTATATAGATATAGATATTATATATAGTTATTCTAGAAGCATTGGGATTGTAAATCTGTATTCTATATAGATATAGATATTATATATAGATATTCTAGAAGCATTGGGATTGTAAATCTGTATTCTATATAGATATAGATATTATATATAGATATTCTAGAAGCATTGGGATTGTAAATCTTCTGTATTCTATATAGATATAGATATTATATATAGATATTCTAGAAGCATTGGGATTGTAAATCTGTATTCTATATAGATATAGATATTATATATAGATATTCTAGAAGCATTGGGATTGTAAATCTGTATTCTATATAGATATAGATATTATATATAGATATTCTAGAAGCATTGGGATTGTAAATCTGTATTCTATATAGATATAGATATTATATATAGATATTCTAGAAGCATTGGGATTGTAAATCTGTATTCTATATAGATATAGATATTATATATAGATATTCTAGAAGCATTGGGATTGTAAATCTGTATTCTATATAGATATAGATATTATATATAGATATTCTAGAAGCATTGGGATTGTAAATCTGTATTCTATATAGATATAGATATTATATATAGATATTCTAGAAGCATTGGGATTGTAAATCTGTATTCTATATAGATATAGATATTATATATAGATATTCTAGAAGCATTGGGATTGTAAATCTGTATTCTATATAGATATAGATATTATATATAGATATTCTAGAAGCATTGGGATTGTAAATCTGTATTCTATATAGATATAGATATTATATATAGATATTCTAGAAGCATTGGGATTGTAAATCTGTATTCTATATAGATATAGATATTATATATAGATATTCTAGAAGCATTGGGATTGTAAATCTGTATTCTATATAGATATAGATATTATATATAGATATTCTAGAAGCATTGGGATTGTAAATCTGTATTCTATATAGATATAGATATTATATATAGTTATTCTAGAAGCATTGGGATTGTAAATCTGTATTCTATATAGATATAGATATTATATATAGATATTCTAGAAGCATTGGGATTGTAAATCTGTATTCTATATAGATATAGATATTATATATAGATATTCTAGAAGCATTGGGATTGTAAATCTGTATTCTATATAGATATAGATATTATATATAGATATTCTAGAAGCATTGGGATTGTAAATCTGTATTCTATATAGATATAGATATTATATATAGATATTCTAGAAGCATTGGGATTGTAAATCTGTATTCTATATAGATATAGATATTATATATAGATATTCTAGAAGCATTGGGATTGTAAATCTGTATTCTATATAGATATAGATATTATATATAGATATTCTAGAAGCATTGGGATTGTAAATCTGTATTCTATATAGATATAGATATTATATATAGATATTCTAGAAGCATTGGGATTGTAAATCTGTATTCTATATAGATATAGATATTATATATAGATATTCTAGAAGCATTGGGATTGTAAATCTGTATTCTATATAGATATAGATATTATATATAGATATTCTAGAAGCATTGGGATTGTAAATCTGTATTCTATATAGATATAGATATTATATATAGTTATTCTAGAAGCATTGGGATTGTAAATCTGTATTCTATATAGATATAGATATTATATATAGATATTCTAGAAGCATTGGGATTGTAAATCTGTATTCTATATAGATATAGATATTATATATAGATATTCTAGAAGCATTGGGATTGTAAATCTGTATTCTATATAGATATAGATATTATATATAGATATTCTAGAAGCATTGGGATTGTAAATCTGTATTCTATATAGATATAGATATTATATATAGATATTCTAGAAGCATTGGGATTGTAAATCTGTATTCTATATAGATATAGATATTATATATAGATATTCTAGAAGCATTGGGATTGTAAATCTGTATTCTATATAGATATAGATATTATATATAGATATTCTAGAAGCATTGGGATTGTAAATCTGTATTCTATATAGATATAGATATTATATATAGATATTCTAGAAGCATTGGGATTGTAAATCTGTATTCTATATAGATATAGATATTATATATAGATATTCTAGAAGCATTGGGATTGTAAATCTGTATTCTATATAGATATAGATATTATATATAGATATTCTAGAAGCATTGGGATTGTAAATCTGTATTCTATATAGATATAGATATTATATATAGATATTCTAGAAGCATTGGGATTGTAAATCTGTATTCTATATAGATATAGATATTATATATAGATATTCTAGAAGCATTGGGATTGTAAATCTGTATTCTATATAGATATAGATATTATATATAGATATTCTAGAAGCATTGGGATTGTAAATCTGTATTCTATATAGATATAGATATTATATATAGATATTCTAGAAGCATTGGGATTGTAAATCTGTATTCTATATAGATATAGATATTATATATAGATATTCTAGAAGCATTGGGATTGTAAATCTGTATTCTATATAGATATAGATATTATATATAGATATTCTAGAAGCATTGGGATTGTAAATCTGTATTTTCTATATAGAACATGGCGACAGTTAGATATGCCTATTATACTTTCTATAGTTATTATTTTGCATTGGGATTGTAAATCTGTATTATATAAAGATTAAAGAAGATAAGATTTTATGATATAGATATTCTAGAAGCATTGGGATTGTAAATCTATAATTTACTAAAAGCCTGACTACTCATCCACGTCGCCCCACCCAAACGCCACGCCTACTAGAGTTACTCTTTCACCATGAGACATCCACGTCGCCCCGCCCAAACGCCACACCCACTAGAGTTACTCTTTCACCATGAGACATCCACATCGCCCCGCCCAAACGCCACACCCACTAGAGTTACATGAGACTTTCACCATGAGATTAGAAAGTATCCTTCACCATGAGATATCCACAAACGCCCAAACGCCACACCCACTAGAGTTACTCTTTCACCATGAGACATCCACATCGCCCCGCCCAAACGCCACGCCCACTAGAGTTTCTTCTTCACCATGAGACATCCACGTCGCCCCGCCCAAACGCCACACCCACTAGAGTTACTCTTTCACCATGAGACATCCACATCGCCCCGCCCAAACGCCACGCCTACTAGAGTTACTCTTTCACCATGAGACATCAACGTCGCCCCGCCCAAACGCCACGCCCACTAGAGTTACTTTTTCACCATGAGACATCCACGTCGCCCCGCCAAAACGCCACACCCACTAGAGTATCTTCTTCACCATGAGATATCCACATCGCCCCGCCCAAACGCCACGCCCACTAGAGTTTCTTCTTCACCATGAGATATCCACATCGCCCCGCCCAAACGCCACGCCCACTAGAGTTTCTTCTTCACCATGAGACATCCACATCGCCCCGCCCAAACGCCACGCCCACTAGAGTTTCTTCTTCACCATGAGACATCCACATCGCGCCGCCCAAACGCCACGCCCACTAGAGTTACTTCTTCACCATGAGACATCCACATCGCCCCGCCCCAAACGCCACGCCCACTAGAGTTTCTTCTTCACCATGAGACATCAACGTCGCCCCGCCCAAACGCCACGCCCACTAGAGTTTCTTCTTCACCATCAGTCTGGACTTTCTTTTACTCCACACCTTGTGGAATGCAAACAGGTTCTGACCGTTCTGATTTGTCCCAGAAACCAATGGTTTGGGCCAGAGCTGGCCTACATGAATTATGAATCACATCATTGGCTTTGATACTCTGATTGGGTAAAACACCCCTCACTTTGACATCAGCACAAACTACTTCTAGGATAACAGCTTCAGACTGAATGGAGAAATCCATAAAGCAGTGGAATTAAATTCAGGATGAGTCATCAGGGAAACAAATGAACACTTTGGCAAAATAATGACAACTGTGGTTTAATGATCAACATCAACATCATCACCACACTCTTCATCATCATCAACATCATCATCAACATCATCACCACACTCTTCATCTTCATCAACATCATCGTCACACTCTTCATCTTCATCAACATCATCATCACACTCTTCATCATCATCAACATCATCATCAACATCATCACCACACTCTTCATCTTCATCAACATCATCGTCACACTCTTCATCTTCATCAACATCATCATCACACTCTTCATCATCATCAACATCATCATCAACATCATCACCACACTCTTCATCTTCATCAACATCACGACGCCAGGACAGCGGAGTCAATCACCACCTTCCGGAGACACCTGAAACCCCACCTCTTTAAGGAATACCTAGGATAGGATAAGTATCCCCCCCCTTTAAGATTTAGATGCACTATTGTAAAGTGACTGTTCCACTGGATGTCATAAGGTGAATGCACCAATTTGTAAGTCGCTCTGGATAAGAGCGTCTGCTAAATGACTTAAATGTAAATGTCACACTCTTCATCTTCATCAACATCATCATCAACATCATCACCACACTCTTCATCATCTTCATCAACATCATAATCTTCATCTTCATCAACATCATCGTCACACTCTTCATCTTCATCAACATCATCATCATCACACTCTTTATCACCATCAACATTGTCAGCACACTCTTCATCATCATCATCATCATCATCATCATCATCATCATCATCTTCATCATCATCATCATCATCAATATCACACTCTTCACCATCATCATCACAATCTTCATCATCCTCAACATCACAATCTTCATCATCTTCAACATCACAATCTTCATCATCATCCTCATTAACATCACAATCATCATCATCATCATCACATCACCATCTTCATCATATTCATCATCATCATCATCATCATATTCATCATATTCATCATCATCATCATCATCATCATCATCATCACCATCTTCATCACTCATCAACATCACCATCTTTCATCATCCTCATCAACATCACCATCTTCATCATCCTCATCAACATCACCATCTTCATCATCATCATCATCATCCTCATCACATCATCCTCTTCATCCTCATCATCCTCATCAACATTGTCAGCATCATCATGATATGTACCAACCAAATGGAATGAATCCAATTTGAATAAATTATAATAAATTAGGAGGTATATATGAATATGTAATTATGTATCTTCTGTGAACCAATCAACAGCCGTGGTAAAATTGGGCCTCCATTCAGAGTCAACGACACAGAGACGTTTTAAACCCACGACTGATATTATAAACCGCACATTCTAAAACACTTCAACAACGTCTCCAGAAATTACATTTAGTTCGTATCAAATGACACCAAAATACTGTTTTAACACATTTTTAACAATCTCACTCTTCCTGTCACGGATCCCCCCGAAGATGGTGCCTCTTCCTGTGCGGGCGGCGCTATTAGCTGCCATCGTTTCCCTTTCCCTTTTGTTCTCTGTTTATTGGTGTATGAGTGTGATCTCTATTTTTATGGACAGTTTTAGTCCTGTGTATTTTTGGGGCGGGTTGTTTCATGCGCCCTTGTGTTCTGCATGTCCGTGTCTCCGGACGGGTTGTTTAATGCGCCCTTGTGTTCTGCATGTCAGTGTCTCTGGACGGGTTGTTTCATGCGCCCTTGTGTTCTGCATGTCAGTGTCTCTGGACGGGTTGTTTCATGTGCCCTTGTGTTCTGCATGTCCGTGTCTCCTCTCCGGACGGGTTGTTTCATGCGCCCTTGTGTTCTGCATGTCCGTGTCTCCTCTCCGGACGGGTTGTTTCATGCGCCCTTGTGTTCTGCATGTCCGTGTCTCCGGACGGGTTGTTTCATGCGCCCTTGTGTTCTGCATGTCCGTGTCTCCGGACGGGTTGTTTCATGCGCCCTTGTGTTCTGCATGTCCGTGTCTCCGGACGGGTTGTTTCATGCGCCCTTGTGTTCTGCACGTCCGTGTCTCCGCTGTCGTTGGAATGAAAGATCCACGTACGGAATGACCTGCTCTCTGTGCTCGACTCCTCCACTCACCATTCATAGAAGTCCTAACTCTTCCTGTTTATGTTTTACTGTATAAACTCTGCAGAGCTCCACAGAATATCACCAACTTAACAACACATTGACGTGTTTATCATAATAATCATCAGAATTCATAATTCATTCTAGGGAATGATGATTTTACTATAATAATAATAATATATGCCATTTAGCAGACGCTTTTATCCAAAGCGACTTACAGTCATGTGTGCATACATTCTACGTATGGGTGGTCCCGGGGATCGAACCCACTACCCTGGCGTTACAAGCGCCATGCTCTACCAACTGAGCTACAGAAGGACCACTATAATGTCATGAGTGAAAAACATGAGCCATGAATCTATATGCAACATGAGGACAGCCTAGGCAGGGATGGACAACTGCATTCCTAACGTTATAGCGGACACACCTGATTAAAACACGTTCTTTTACTATAAACAGAAGAGTTTAGTTGATTATTGGAGACAGGATGTTGTTAGCTGGGGACAAAGTGTGTCACCAATCAGGCCCCAAGGACTGGAGATGCCCATCCCTGGTACAGCATGAGGATCCCAACACGAAGTTCATACATGTCAATGAATGAGGCAACGACAGACTATCTAGTCCTGATCTCTCAGTTAAAATAATTGTATTACGATGATACCAATCTCACTGCTGAAAAGGAGATTTTGTTATATTATATGACAGACATTATACCATGGTTACGTTGAAGACATTATTATCTCATCTTGACTGAGTGTTATTCACAGTACTGTGCAAATCCATCAAAACAACCAGCTCACCCACTTTTATTAAATAACGATAATTATGTTAAATACATACAGATATCAATTCTAATGAAAATGTTCAAACCGTAATCTGACTCACTAATATTACATTACTCGGCGCACTTTGATGACAACACAAGTTGCTAAAAGAATACTACAGATGAGGTCAACGACTGATCCAATTAGACGATAGATGTTTTTCAGTTAGCGTTTCTCCTTCTAGAATGTTGATGTCACGACTTCCAACCGAAAGTCGGGTTCCTCTCCTTGTTCGGGCGGCGTTCGGCAGGTCGACGTCACCGGTCTTCTAGCCATCGCCGATCCACTTTCCATTTTCCATTTGTTTGGTCTTGTCTTCCCAACACACCTGGTTTACATTTCCCTCGTTGCTTGTCATGTATTTAACCCCCCCCCCCCCCATGTCTGTGTGTGAAGCTTTCGGCTGGTTTACGCCGGGTTTCATTTATTACCCGTGCTTTGTGGCAGCCGGGTACTTTGTAGTTGGGTTTTGTGTACTTGTGCTACCTTACTGGTTCGTCGGGCGTTTGTTTTGTGGAAGCTGGGTACTTTGTACTTGGGTTTTGAGTACTTGTGCTACCTTACTGGTTCGTCGGGCGTTTGTTTTGTGGAAGCTGGGTACTTTGTACTTGGGTTTTGAGTACTTGTGCTACCTTACTGGTTCGTCGGGCGTTTGTTTTGTGGCAGCTGGGTACTTTGTACTTGGGTTTTGAGTACTTGTGCTACCTTACTGGTTCGTCGGGCGTTTGTTTTGTGGAAGCTGGGTACTTTGTACTTGGGTTTTGAGTACTTGTGCTACCTTACTGGTTCCTCGGGCGTTTGTTTTGTGGCAGCCGGTACTTTGTACTTGGGTTTTGAGTACTTGTGCTACCTTACTGGTTCGTCGGGCGTTTGTTTTGTGGCAGCCGGGTACTTTGTACTTGGGTTTTGAGTACTTGTGCTACCTTACTGGTTCGTCGGGCGTTTGTTTTGTGGAAGCTGGGTACTTTGTACTTGGGTTTTGAGTACTTGTGCTACCTTACTGGTTCGTCGGGCGTTTGTTTTGTGGCAGCTGGGTACTTTGTACTTGGGTTTTGAGTACTTGTGCTACCTTACTGGTTCGTCGGGCGTTTGTTTTGTGGCAGCCGGGTACTTTGTACTTGGGTTTTGAGTACTTGCGCTACCTTACTGGTTCCTCGGGCGTTTGTTTTGTGGCAGCCGGTACTTTGTACTTGGGTTTTGAGTACTTGTGCTACCTTACTGGTTCGTCGGGCGTTTGTTTTGTGGCAGCCGGGTACTTTGTACTTGGGTTTTGAGTACTTGTGCTACCTTACTGGTTCGTCGGGCGTTTGTTTTGTGGAAGCTGGGTACTTTGTACTTGGGTTTTGAGTACTTGTGCTACCTTACTGGTTCGTCGGGCGTTTGTTTTGTGGCAGCCGGGTACTTTGTACTTGGGTTTTGAGTACTTGTGCTACCTTACTGGTTCGTCGGGCGTTTGTTTTGTGGCAGCCGGGTACTTTGTACTTGGGTTTTGAGTACTTGTGCTACCTTACTGGTTCGTCGGGCGTTTGTTTTGTGGCGCGGTTGCGTTCTGTGCTACATTGCCTCAGTAAAGTGCTTTGTCCGCTCATCTCTGGTCTCCTGAGCCTGACTTCGATGCACCGGCCACACCCACCCCTTGGCAGTTGATTAATAACATATTTCTGGAGTCAGATTTCATGTGGATTTCCTTCGTGTTTAATCTAAAAGCTAAGTGTGATTCTGTCATCCTGGACCTTCCAGTACTTAATGTACATTCATTTGGCACTGTCTATCTTTTCTCCCGTAGAAATACCCGTTAGCACTTTGTGGACCCGTCAATCTAAAGAAAGCAGGAGATTCATGTTGCTAAAAGAATACTACTAATACTAGATGAGGTCAACGACTGATCCAATTAGAGTCCTCTGGGGTTAATCTGGGTTATTATACAGGAGTCCTCTGGGGTTAATCTGGGTTATTATACAGGAGTCCTCTGGGGTTAATCTGGGTTATTATACAGGAGTCCTCTGGGGTTAATCTGGGTTATTATACAGGAGTCCTCTGGGGTTAATCTGGGTCATTATACAGGAGTCCTCTGGGGTTAATCTGGGTTATTATACAGGAGTCCTCTGGGGTTAATCTGGTCCTCTGGGGTTAATCTGGGTCATTATACAGGAGTCCTCTGGGGGTTTATCTGGGTCATTATACAGGAGTGCTCGAGGGTTAATCTGGTCCTCTGGGGTCAATCTGGGTCATTATACAGGAGTCCTCTGGGGGTTTATCTGGGTCATTATACAGGAGTCCTCTGGGGGTTTATCTGGGTCATTATACAGGAGTCCTCGGGGGTTAATCTGGTCCTCTGGGGTCAATCTGGGTCATTATACAGGAGTCCTCTGGGGGTTTATCTGGGTCATTATACAGGAGTCCGCTGGGGGTTTATCTGGGTCATTATACAGGAGTCCTCTGGGGGTTTATCTGGGTCATTATACAGGAGTCCTCTGGGGTTAATCTGGGTCATTATACAGGAGTCCTCTGGGGTTAATCTGGGTCATTATACAGGAGTCCTCTGGGGTTAATCTGGGTCATTATACAGGAGTCCTCTGGGGTTAATCTGGGTCATTATACAGGAGTCCTCTGGGGTTAATCTGGGTCATTATACAGGAGTCCTCTGGGGTTAATCTGGGTCATTATACAGGAGTCCTCTGGGGTTAATCTGGGTCATTATACAGGAGTCCTCTGGGGTTAATCTGGGTCATTATACAGGAGTCCTCTGGGGTTAATCTGGGTCATTATACAGGAGTCCTCTGGGGTTAATCTGGGTCATTATACAGGAGTCCTCTGGGGTTAATCTGGGTCATTATACAGGAGTCCTCTGGGGTTAATCTGGGTCATTATACAGGAGTCCTCTGGGGTTAATCTGGGTCATTATACAGGAGTCCTCTGGGGTTAATCTGGGTCATTATACAGGAGTCCTCTGGGGTTAATCTGGGTCATTATACAGGAGTCCTCTGGGGTTTATGTGATAACGTCTTAGCAATAAACTCAAACTTTTCAAGGTGACCCAATAACTGTAGTCTTGGGAATGGGAGGTCCCCTGCTCCACTAGGAGCCAAAAGGAATAGGTAAAGTTGGGAATGGGAGGTCCCCTGCTCCACTAGGAGCCAAAAGGAATAGGTAAAGTTGGGAATGGGAGGTCCCCTGCTCCACTAGGAGCCAAAAGGAATAGATAAAGTTGGGAATGGGAAGTCCCCTGCTCCACTAGGGGCCAAAAGGAATAGATAAAGTTGGGAATGGGAGGTCCCCTGCTCCACTAGGAGAGAAAAGGAATAGGTAAAGTTGGGAATGGGAGGCCCCCTGCTCCACTAGGGGCTAAAAGGAATAGGTAAAGTTGGGAATGGGAGGTCCCCTGCTCCACTAGGGGCCAAAAGGAATAGATAAAGTTGGGAATGGGAGGTCCCCTGCTCCACTAGGGGCCAAAAGGAATAGATAAAGTTGGGAATGGGAGGTCCCCTGCTCCACTAGGGGCCAAAAGGAATAGATAAAGTTGGGAATGGGAGGTCCCCTGCTCCACTAGGAGAGAAAAGGAATAGATAAAGTTGGGAATGGGAGGTCCCCTGCTCCACTAGGAGAGAAAAGGAATAGATAAAGTTGGGAATGGGAGGTCCCCTGCTCCACTAGGGGCCAAAAGGAATAGATAAATTTGGGAATGGGAGGTCCCCTGCTCCACTAGGGGCCAAAAGGAATAGATAAAGTTGGGAATGGGAGGTCCCCTCCTCCACTAGGGGCCAAAAGGAATAGATAAAGTTGGGAATGGGAGGTCCCCTGCTCCACTAGGGGCCAAAAGGAATAGATAAAGTTGGGAATGGGAGGTCCCCTGCTCCACTAGGAGAGAAAAGGAATAGATAAAGTTGGGAATGGGAGGTCCCCTGCTCCACTAGGGGCTAAAAGGAATAGGTAAAGTTGGGAATGGGAAGTCCCCTGCTCCACTAGGAGAGAAAAGGAATATATAAAGTTGGGAATGGGAGGTCCCCTGCTCCACTAGGAGAGAAAAGGAATAGGTAAAGTTGGGAATGGGAGGTCCCCTGCTCCACTAGGAGAGAAAAGGAATAGGTAAAGTTGGGAATGGGAGGTCCCCTGCTCCACTAGGAGAGAAAAGGAATAGGTACAGTTGGGAATGGGAAGTTAGAGTTTCTGTAATTAATGTATTGTCTAACAAACACATTCTTCTGACCGTATTTCCACTGCTGTGAGTCTTCAAGAAGAGAATCATATTCATGGCTTGATTTCCATATTCCATAATAATGGCACCCATCACCCATCTTTCTAGCTGAAAGAGACACCCACACAAACACAAACACAAGGTTGAAGAGCTCTTCCCTTCTCTGTGGGATGCAAGCTGAGGCTCGCCAAGCTCTGTTAATTATGTTACACTTGATCAAACAACCTGAGGGAAACCCAACAGTCTGACAGGCAGTCAGACAGCCAGTCAGCCAGTTAATTAGTAAGTCAGTCAGCCAGTAAGTCAGTCAGCCAGTCAGTTAATTAGTAAGTCAGTCAGCCAGTAAGTCAGTCAGCCAGTCAGTTAATTAGTAAGTCAGTCAGCCAGTAAGTCAGTCAGCCAGTCAGTTAGTTAGTCAGACAGCCAGACAGCCAGACAGCCAGCCAGCCAGTTAATTAGGAAGTCAGTCAACCAGTCAGTTAGTAAGTCAGTCAGCCAGTAAGTCAGTCAGCCAGTCAGTTAATTAGTAAGTCAGTCAGCCAGTAAGTCAGTCAGCCAGTCAGTTAGTTAGTCAGACAGCCAGACAGCCAGACAGCCAGCCAGCCAGTTAATTAGGAAGTCAGTCAACCAGTCAGTTAGTAAGTCAGTCAGCCAGTCAGTCAGCCAGTCAGTTAGTTAGTCAGACAGCCAGACAGCCAGACAGCCAGCCAGTCAGTTAGTAAGTCAGTCAGCCAGTAAGTCAGTCAGCCAGTCAGTTAGTTAATTAGTAAGTCAGTCAACCAGTTAATTAGTTAGTCAGTCAACCAGTCAGTCAGTTAGATAGTCAGCCAGTCAGCATGTCAGTCAGATAGACAGTCATGTAGACGGTCAGTCTGACAGCCAGTCACCAGTCAGTCAGTTAGTCAGACAGTCAGTCAGATAGACAGTCAGTCCGTCACAACAACAGCAATGTTAACGGTCTGAAGGCCAGATCCCCCATTAAAACATGGCTAGTGGGCCAGTTGAAGAACCAGTCTGAAGGCCAGATCCCCCATTAAAACATGGCTAGTGGGCCAGTTGAAGAACCAGTCTGAAGGCCAGATCCCCCATTAAAACATGGCTAGTGGGCCAGTTGAAGAACCAGTCTGATGGCCAGATCCCCCATTAAAACATGGCTAGTGGGCCAGTTGAAGAACCAGTCTGATGGCCAGATCCCCCATTAAAACATGGCTAGTGGGCCAGTTGAAGAACCAGTCTGAAGGCAGATCCCCCATTAAAACACGTACTTGGCTAGTGGGCCAGGCCTCAATGGGTTTTAAATACCTGAGTCTATCTCCCAGGTAACAAGCCTCAATGTGTAGGTTTCCATTTGGTGTCTCCCAGGTAACAAGCCTCAATGTGTTTTAAATACCTGAGTCTATCTCCCAGGTAACAGGCCTCAATGTGTTTTAAATACCTGAGTCTATCTCCCAGGT
The DNA here is from genome assembly GCF_021184085.1 of Oncorhynchus gorbuscha. Classification (NCBI taxonomy): domain Eukaryota; kingdom Metazoa; phylum Chordata; class Actinopteri; order Salmoniformes; family Salmonidae; genus Oncorhynchus; species Oncorhynchus gorbuscha. Next base: position 258,756 of record NW_025745317.1, read on the forward strand.
AACAGGCCTCAATGTGTTTTAAATACCTGAGTCTATCTCCTAGGTAACAGGCCTCAATGTGTTTTAAATACCTGAGTCTATCTCCCAGGTAACAGGCCTCAGTGTGTTTTAAATACCTGAGTCTATCTCCCAGGTAACAGGCCTCAATGTGTTTTAAATACCTGAGTCTATCTCCCAGGTAACAGGCCTCAATGTGTTTTATTAAATACCTGAGTCTATCTCCCAGGTAACAGGCCTCAATGTGTTTTATTAAATACCTGAGTCTATGGCCAGATCCCCCATTAAAAATGGCCATGGGCCAGTTGAAGAACCAGTCTGATGGATCTCTAGGTAACAGGCCTCAATGTGTTTTATTAAATACCTGAGTCTATCTCCCAGGTAACATGCCTCAATGTGTTTTAAATACCTGAGTCTATCTCCCAGGTAACAGGCCTCAATGTGTTTTAAATACCTGAGTCTATCTCCTAGGTAACAGGCCTCAATGTGTTTTAAATACCTGAGTCTATCTCCCAGGTAACAGGCCTCAATGTGTTTTAAATACCTGAGTCTATCTCCCAGGTAACAGGCCTCAATGTGTTTTAAATTCCTGAGTCTATCTCCCAGGTAACAGGCCTCAATGTGTTTTAAATACCTGAGTCTATCTCCTAGGTAACAGGCCTCAATGTGTTTTAAATACCTGAGTCTATCTCCTAGGTAACAGGCCTCAATGTGTTTTAAATACCTGAGTCTATCTCCCAGGTAACAGGCCTCAATGTGTTTTAAATACCTGAGTCTATCTCCCAGGTAACAGGCCTCAATGTGTTTTAAATACCTGAGTCTATCTCCCAGGTAACAGGCCTCAATGTGTTTTAAATACCTGAGTCTATCTCCCAGGTAACAGGCCTCAATGTGTTTTAAATACCTGAGTCTATCTCCCAGGTAACAAGTCTCAATGTGTTTTAAATACCCGAGTCTATCTCCCAGGTAACAGGCCTCAATGTGTTTTAAATACCTGAGTCTTATCTCCCAGGTAACAGGCCTCAATGTGTTTTAAATACCTGAGTCTATCTCCCAGGTAACAGGCCTCAATGTGTTTTAAATACCTGAGTCTTATCTCCCAGGTAACAGGCCTCAATGTGTTTTAAATACCTGAGTCTATCTCCCAGGTAACAGGCCTCAATGTGTTTTAAATACCTGAGTCTATCTCCCAGGTAACAGGCCTCAATGTGTTTTAAATACCTGAGTCTATCTCCCAGGTAACAGGCCTCAATGTGTTTTAAATACCTGAGTCTATCTCCTAGGTAACAGGCCTCAATGTGTTTTAAATACCTGAGTCTATCTCCTAGGTAACAGGACTCAATGTGTTTTAAATACCTGAGTCTATCTCCCAGGTAACAGGCCTCAATGTGTTTTAAATACCTGAGTCTATCTCCCAGGTAACAGGCCTCAATGTGTTTTAAAGGAGGTGATATCAAGAACCCAAAGGGGTTGTTCGGTTGTTCCCATTGGACAACCCTTTGGAGAACTCATTTTGGTTGCAGGTAGAACCCTATTCCACAGAGGGTTAAACACGGAACACAAAAGAGTTCTTCTTGGAACCAAAAAGGGGTTCTCCTACAGGGACAGCCGTGTAACCCTTGTTGGAGTGTAGTGGTATAGATATATTTGTTGGTAATGTGAAAGCATACAAATGCTCACAATCATAGAATTGCTCGTGTGTTTACGGCTCACAACTACCTCTCCTCAGTAGGATCAACATAAGAGGAATTTGTTCTCAGAGAGAGTCAGTCTGCCTCAACACAAATCTGCCCGGAGTCAAGTCCATCTTCTTCACAACAACATGTTGATGCTACGGCCGTATCGGTCGCTGTGTGGCGTGTTGATGCTACGGCCGTATCGGTCGCTGTGTGGCGTGTTGATGCTACGGCCGTATCGGTCGCTGTGTGGCGTGTTGAGGTTGGATAACCACAGAAATACACCGAATCGTATCCCAGAAATCTTCGCCTCTGTTCTTCCTGTGTTATTGTTATGTGACTTGTAACTTTATATTCTCATATAGACTATTAGACAATAACTGTACCACATACATCAGACTGAACATAGAGTATCAACCCTTAGAGAATAACACAACCCCCTTCCTCAGTCTGAACATAGAGTATCAACCCTTAGAGAATAACACAACCCCCGGCCTCAGTCTGAACATAGAGTATCAACCCTTAGAGAATAACACAACCCCCTTCCTCAGTCTGAACATAGAGTATCAACCCTTAGACAGCAACACAACCCCCTTCCTCAGTCTGAACATAGAGTATCAACCCTTAGACAGTAACACAACCCCCGGCCTCAGTCTGCTGCAGTCTGGACTGTGTTGTTCCTCCCCCTAGTCTCATGGTTGTGATGGTGAGCTGGTCCAGATGCATTCATAGAGCTGGGCTTCAGCAGCCTGTTGATGATGTCACCACACGTCTTCTTGTACTGGTTACGGAGCAGGGAGTAGACGAAGGGGTCGCAGGCCGCCTTGCTGTAGGCCAGGCACTTGGAGACCAGTCCCCAGCGGTGGTCGATAGGCACGGACGGAAATAACTCCACTATCCTATACAGGATCGGGAAAGAGGGATGGGAGAGAGAGGGAGGAGAGGGAGAGAGGGGAGGAGAGGGTGAGAGTGGAGGAGAGGGAGGGAGGAGAGGGAGAGAGTGGAGGAGAGGGAGAGAGGAGAGGGGAGGAGAGGGAGAGAGGAGAGGGGAGGAGAGGGAGAGAGTGGAGGAGAGGGAGGGAGTGTAGGGGAGGGAGAGAGGGGAGGAGACGGAGAAAGGAGAGGGGAGGAGAGGGAGAGAGGGGAGGAGAGGGAGAGAGAGAGGGGAGGAGAGGGAGAGAGGGGAGGAGAGGGAGAGAGGGGAGGAGAGGGAGAGGGAGAGAGGGGAGGAGAGGGGGAGAGGAATGTGTTAGATATCTATGGATGTCAAAGTGCAACATTCTAATTGTCATCCCACAACTACAGAAGAGGTCAGAGGTCTTTGAATCGAGCACTTAGATATTTATCTTCCATTTGAAGATGCCTGGGTATATTGTGCCTTTCTGTTGTCCTGAAAGTCAACAGCACAGTAAGTTACCAAAACACAGCAGGGATACGTTACTGTAGACCGAATTAACGTGCAATATCAAATGTGGCTGGCTGTCAAAAGTACACCAAAACAAATGGTTCTGTTTCTTTATGAGCCTGTCTTCCAACCACCCTGAGAAATCATTTCCTCATTTTTCTTCACAAACACTTCCACATGTTATTATGGCTGCCAGGTGGTATAGATCCTGTTGATCCTTGTTATTATGGCTGGCAGGTGGTATAGATCCTGTTGATCCTTGTTATTATGGCTGCCAGGTGGTATAGATCCTGTTGATCCTTGTTATTATGGCTGCCAGGTGGTATAGATCCTGTTGATCCTTGTTATTATGGCTGCCAGGTGGTATAGATCCTGTTGATCCTTGTTATTATGGCTGGCTGCCAGGTGGTATAGATCCTGTTGATCCTTGTTATTATGGCTGCCAGGTGGTATAGATCCTGTTGATCCTTGTTATTATGGCTGCCAGGTGGTATAGATCCTGTTGATCCTTGTTATTATGGCTGCCAGGTGGTATAGATCCTGTTGATCCTTGTTATTATGGCTGGCTGGCAGGTGGTATAGATCCTGTTGATCCTTGTTATTATGGCTGGCTGGCAGGTGGTATAGATCCTGTTGATCCTTGTTATTATGGCTGCCAGGTGGTATAGATCCTGTTGGTCCTTGTTATTATGGCTGCCAGGTGGTATAGATCCTGTTGATCCTTGTTATTATGGCTGGCTGCCAGGTGGTATAGATCCTGTTGATCCTTGTTATTATGGCTGGCAGGTGGTATAGATCCTGTTGATCCTTGTTATTATGGCTGCCAGGTGGTATAGATCCTGTTGATCCTTGTTATTATGGCTGCCAGGTGGTATAGATCCTGTTGATCCTTGTTATTATGGCTGCCAGGTGGTATAGATCCTGTTGATCCTTGTTATTATGGCTGACAGGTGGTATAGATCCTGTTGATCCTTGTTATTATGGCTGCCAGGTGGTATAGATCCTGTTGATCCTTGTTATTATGGCTGCCAGGTGGTATATATCCTGTTGATCCTTGTTATTATGGCTGGCTGCCAGGTGGTATAGATCCTGTTTATCCTTGTTATTATGGCTGCCAGGTGGTATAGATCCTGTTGATCCTTGTTATTATGGCTGGCAGGTGGTATAGATCCATCCCGTTGATCCTTGTTATTATGGCTGGCAGGTGGTATAGATCCTGTTGATCCTTGTTATTATGGCTGGCAGGTGGTATAGATCCTGTTGATCCTTGTTATTATGGCTGGGTGCCAGGTGGTATAGATCCTGTTGATCCTTGTCATTACTGCTGGCAGTTGGTATAGATCCTGTTTATCCTTGTTATTATGGCTGGCTGGTGGTATAGATCCTGTTGATCCTTGTTATTATGGCTGGCTGGTGGTATAGATCCTGTTGTTCCTTGTTATTATGGCTGGCTGGCAGGTGGTATAGATCCTGTTGATCCTTGTTAATATGGCTGGCTGGCTGGTGGTATAGATCCTGTTGATCCTTGTTAATATGGCTGCCAGGTGGTATAGATCCTGTTGATCCTTGTTATTATGGCTGCCAGGTGGTATAGATCCTGTTGATCCTTGTTATTATGGCTGGCAGGTGGGATAGATCCTGTTTATCCTTGTTATTATGGCTGGCAGGTGGTATAGATCCTGTTGATCCTTGTTATTATGGCTGGCTGGTGGTATAGATCCTGTTGATCCTTGTTATTATGGCTGGCTGGCAGGTGGTATAGATCCTGTTGATCCTTGTTAATATGGCTGGCTGGCTGGTGGTATAGATCCTGTTGATCCTTGTTAATATGGCTGCCAGGTGGTATAGATCCTGTTGATCCTTGTTATTATGGCTGGCTGGTGGTATAGATCCTGTTGATCCTTGTTATTATGGCTGGCTGGCAGGTGGTATAGATCCTGTTGATCCTTGTTAATATGGCTGGCTGGCTGGTGGTATAGATCCTGTTGATCCTTGTTAATATGGCTGCCAGGTGGTATAGATCCTGTTGATCCTTGTTATTATGGCTGCCAGGTGGTATAGATCCTGTTGATCCTTGTTATTATGGCTGGCTGGCTGGTGGTATAGATCCTGTTGATCCTTGTTATTATGGCTGGCAGGTGGTATAGATCCTGTTGATCCTTGTTATTATGGCTGGCAGGTGGTATAGATCCTGTTGATCCTTGTTATTATGGCTGGCTGGCTGGCAGGTGGTATAGATCCGGTTGATCCTTGTTATTATGGCTGGCAGGTGGTATAGATCCTGTTGATCCTTGTTATTATGGCTGGCAGGTAGTATAGATCCTGTTGGTCCTTGTTATTATGGCTGGCAGGTGGTATAGATCCTGTTGATCCTTGTTATTATGGCTGGCAGGTGGTATAGATCCTGTTGATCCTTGTTATTATGGCTGGGTGCCAGGTGGTATAGATCCTGTTGATCCTTGTTATTACTGCTGGCAGTTGGTATAGATCCTGTTTATCCTTGTTATTATGGCTGGCTGGTGGTATAGATCCTGTTGATCCTTGTTATTATGGCTGGCAGGTGGGATAGATCCTGTTTATCCTTGTTATTATGGCTGGCAGGTGGTATAGATCCTGTTGATCCTTGTTATTATGGCTGGCTGGTGGTATAGATCCTGTTGATCCTTGTTATTATGGCTGGCTGGCAGGTGGTATAGATCCTGTTGATCCTTGTTAATATGGCTGGCTGGCTGGTGGTATAGATCCTGTTGATCCTTGTTATTATGGCTGGCAGGTGGGATAGATCCTGTTTATCCCTGTTATTATGGCTGGCAGGTGGTATAGATCCTGTTGATCCTTGTTATTATGGCTGGCAGGTGGTATAGATCCTGTTGATCCTTGTTATTATGGCTGCCAGGTGGTATAGATCCTGTTGATCCTTGTTATTATGGCTGGCAGGTGGAATAGATCCTGTTGATCCTTGTTATTATGGCTGGCTGCCAGGTAATATAGATCCTGTTGATCCTTGTTATTATGGCTGGCAGGTGGTATAGATCCTGTTGATCCTTGTTATTATGGCTGGCAGGTGGTATAGATCATGTTGATCCTTGTTATTATGGCTGGCAGGTGGTAAAGATCCTGTTGATCCTTGTTATTATGGCTGGCTGGCAGGTGGTATAGATCCTGTTGATCCTTGTTATTATGGCTGGCTGGCAGGTGGTATAGATCCTGTTGATCCTTGTTATTATGGCTGGCAGGTGGTATAGATCCTGTTGATCCTTGTTATTATGGCTGGGTGCCAGGTGGTATAGATCCTGTTGATCCTTGTTATTATGGCTGGCTGGCAGGTGGTATAGATCCTGTTGATCCTTGTTATTAAGGCTGCCAGGTGGTATAGATCCTGTTGATCCTTGTTATTATGGCTGGCTGCCAGGTGGTATAGATCCTGTTCATCCTTGTTATTATGGCTGGCAGGTGGTATAGATCCTGTTGATCCTTGTTATTATGGCTGGCAGGTGGTATAGATCCTGTTGATCCTTGTTATTATGGCTGGCAGGTGGGATAGATCCTGTTTATCCCTGTTATTATGGCTGGCAGGTGGTATAGATCCTGTTGATCCTTGTTATTATGGCTGGCTGGCTGGTGGTATAGATCCTGTTGATCCTTGTTATTATGGCTGGCAGGTGGTATAGATCCTGTTGATCCTTGTTATTATGGCTGGCAGGTGGTATAGATCCTGTTGATCCTTGTTATTATGGCTGGCAGGTGGGATAGATCCTGTTTATCCCTGTTATTATGGCTGGCAGGTGGTATAGATCCTGTTGATCCTTGTTATTATGGCTGGCTGGCTGGTGGTATAGATCCTGTTGATCCTTGTTATTATGGCTGGCAGGTGGTATAGATCCTGTTGATCCTTGTTATTATGGCTGGCAGGTGGTATAGATCCTGTTGATCCTTGTTATTATGGCTGGCTGGCTGGCAGGTGGTATAGATCCGGTTGATCCTTGTTATTATGGCTGGCAGGTGGTATAGATCCTGTTGATCCTTGTTATTATGGCTGGCAGGTGGTATAGATCCTGTTGATCCTTGTTATTATGGCTGGCAGGTGGTATAGATCCTGTTGATCCTTGTTATTATGGCTGGCAGGTGGTATAGATCCTGTTGATCCTTGTTATTATGGCTGCCAGGTGGTATAGATCCTGTTGATCCTTGTTATTACTGCTGGCAGTTGGTATAGATCCTGTTTATCCTTGTTATTATGGCTGGCTGGTGGTATAGATCCTGTTGATCCTTGTTATTATGGCTAGCTGGTGGTATAGATCCTGTTGATCCTTGTTATTATTGCTGGCTGGCAGGTGGTATAGATCCTGTTGATCCTTGTTAATATGGCTGTCTGGCTGGTGGTATAGATCCTGTTGATCCTTGTTAATATGGCTGCCAGGTGGTATAGATCCTGTTGATCCTTGTTATTATGGCTGCCAGGTGGTATAGATCCTGTTGATCCTTGTTATTATGGCTGGCAGGTGGTATAGATCCTGTTGATCCTTGTTATTATGGCTGCCAGGTGGTATAGATCCTGTTGATCCTTGTTATTATGGCTGGCAGGTGGTATAGATCCATCCCGTTGATCCTTGTTATTATGGCTGGCAGGTGGTATAGATTCTGTTGATCCTTGTTATTATGGCTGGCAGGTGGTATAGATCCTGTTGATCCTTGTTATTATGGCTGCCAGGTGGTATAGATCCTGTTGATCCTTGTTATTATGGCTGGCAGGTGGTATAGATCCATCCCGTTGATCCTTGTTATTATGGCTGGCAGGTGGTATAGATCCTGTTGATCCTTGTTATTATGGCTGGCTGGCTGGCAGGTGGTATAGATCCTGTTGATCCTTGTTATTATGGCTGGCAGGTGGTATAGATCCTGTTGATCCTTGTTATTATGGCTGCCAGGTGGTATAGATCCTGTTGATCCTTGTTATTATGGCTGGCTTCCTGTTTGGTGATCCTGTTGAACCTAGTTATTAATATCATCTAATGTACTCTTGTAAAGATATCAGGGACATCTCATCTAATGTTCTCTTGTAAAGATATCTCTCTCTTCCCCTCCCCTCTTTCTACCTACCTGGTGATGACGTAGGGAGCAAAGCAGACCATGAATGTGCCGATGAAGGTACTGATCTTCCTGGTTGCTCTCTGTCTCCTCCTCTTCTGCTCCTCCAGACAACGCTCTCGAACACTGATCAGGGAAATATGTGGTTACACTTTATTTGACACACGTCTTCATGACATGAACATGATTATGTTCTTAGACCTAAAATCAGGTGCCATGAGGTGCCATGAGGTGCCATGAGGTGCCATGAGGTGCCAAGAGGTGTCACGAGGTGCCATGAGGTGCCACGAGGTGCCACGAGGTGCCACGAGGTACCACGAGGTGTCACGAGGTGCCACGAGGTGTCACGAGGTGCCACGAGGTGCCACGAGGTGCCATGAGGTGGAGGTGTCATGAGGTGTCATGAGGTGCCACGAGGTACCATGAAGTGTCATGAGATGCCATGTGTTGTGCTGAAGTGACATGAGGTGCCATTATGTGTCATTAGGTTTCATTAGGTGCCATGAGGTGCCATGAGGTGCCATTGGTTGTCATGAGGTGTCATTGTTTCATGAGGTGTCATTATGTTTCATGAGGTGCCATGAGGTGCCATGAGGTGCCAATAGGTGTCATGATGTGCCATGAGGTGCCATTGGTTGTCATGAGGTGTCATTTTGTTTCATGAGGTGCCATGAGGTGCCATGAGGTGTCATTAGGTGTCATTAGGTGCCATGAGGTGCCATGAGGTGCCATTAGGTGCCATTAGGTGCCATGAGGTGCCATGAGGTGTCATTAGGTGTGCTGAAGTGACATGAGGTGTCATTATGTTTCATGAGGTGCCATGAGGTGTCATGAGGTGCCACGAGGTACCATGAGGTGTCACGAGGTGCCACGAGGTGCCACGAGGTGCCACGAGGTTCCATGAGGTGGAGGTGTCACGAGGTGTCACGAGGTGCCACGAGGTGCCACGAGGTGTCACGAGGTGCCACGAGGTGCCACGGGGTTCCATGAGGTGGAGGTGCCACGAGGTACCATGAGGTGTCACGAGGTGCCACGAGGTGCCACGAGGTGTCACGAGGTTCCATGAGGTGGAGCAGTCACGAGGTGCCACGAGGTGGAGGTGTCACGAGGTTCCATGAGGTGCCACGAGGTGGAGGTGTCACGAGGTTCCATGAGGTGCCACGAGGTGCCACGAGCTGCCACGAGGTGTCACGAGGTTCCATGAGGTGGAGCAGTCACGAGGTGCCATGAGGTGGAGGTGTCACGAGGTTCCATGAGGTGCCACGAGGTGCCACGAGGTGGAGGTGTCACGAGGTTCCATGAGGTGCCACGAGGTGCCACGAGCTGCCATGAGATGTGCTGAAGTGACATGAGGTGCCACGAGGTTCCATGAGGTGGAGGTGTGACGAGGTTCCATGAGGTGGAGGTGTCACGAGGTGCCAGGAGGTGGAGGTGTCACGAGGTGCCACGAGGTGGAGGTGTCACGAGGTTCCATGAGGTGCCACGAGGTGCCACGAGCTGCCATGAGGTGTGCTGAAGTGACATGAGGTGCCACGAGGTTCCATGAGGTGGAGGTGTGACGAGGTTCCATGAGGTGGAGGTGTCACGAGGTGCCACGAGGTGGAGGTGTCACGAGGTGCCACGAGGTGGAGGTGTCACGAGGTGGAGGTGTCACGAGGTGCCACGAGGTGGAGGTGTCACGAGGTGGAGGTGCCAGGAGGTGGAGGTGTCACGAGGTGCCACGAGGTGGAGGTGTCACGAGGTTCCATGAGGTGCCACGAGGTGGCACGAGCTGCCATGAGGTGTGCTGAAGTGACATGAGGTGCCATTACGTGTCATTAGGTTTCATTTGTTGCTATGAGGTTTCATGTGGTGTCATTGTTTCATGAGGTGTCATTATGTTTCATGAGGTGCCATGAGATGCCATGAGATGCCATTGGTTGTCATGAGGTGTCATTTTGTTTCATGAGGTGCCATGAGGTGCCATGAGGTGCCATTGGTTGTCATGAGGTGTCATTATGTTTCATGAGGTGCCATGAGGTGCCATGAGGTGTCATTAGGTGTCATGAGGTGCCATGAGGTGCCATGAGGTGCCATGAGGTGCCATGAGGTGCCATTAGGTGTCATTAGGTGCCATGAGGTGCCATGAGGTGCCATGAGGTGCCATGAGGTGTCATTAGGTGTCATTAGGTGCCATGAGGTGCCATGAGGTGCCATTAGGTGCCATGAGGTGCCATGAGGTGCCATTAGGTGCCATGAGGTGCCATGAGGTGCCATGAGGTGGAGGTGTCACGAGGTTCCATGAGGTGCCACGAGGTGCCACGAGCTGCCATGAGGTGTGCTGAAGTGACATGAGGTGCCACGAGGTTCCATGAGGTGGAGGTGTGACGAGGTGCCACGAGGTGGAGGTGTGACGAGGTGCCATGAGGTGGAGGTGTGACGAGGTTCCATGAGGTGGAGGTGTCACGAGGTGCCACGAGGTGGAGGTGTCACGAGGTGCCACGAGGTGGAGGTGTCACGAGGTGGAGGTGTCACGAGGTGCCACGAGGTGGAGGTGTCACGAGGTGGAGGTATCACGAGGTTCCATGAGGTGGAGGTGTCACGAGGTTCCATGAGGTGGAGGTGTCATGAGGTGTCATGAGATGCCACGAGGTGCCATTAGGTGTCATTAGGTGCCATGAGGTGGAGGTGTCACGAGGTGGAGGTGTCACGAGGTTCCATGAGGTGGAGGTGTCACGAGGTTCCATGAGGTGGAGGTGTCATGAGGTGGCACGAGCTGCCATGAGGTGTGCTGAAGTGACATGAGGTGCCATTACGTGTCATTAGGTTTCATTTGTTGCTATGAGGTTTCATGTGGTGTCATTGTTTCATGAGGTGTCATTATGTTTCATGAGGTGCCATGAGATGCCATGAGATGCCATTGGTTGTCATGAGGTGTCATTTTGTTTCATGAGGTGCCATGAGGTGCCATGAGGTGCCATGAGGTGCCATTGGTTGTCATGAGGTGTCATTATGTTTCATGAGGTGCCATGAGGTGTCATTAGGTGTCATTAGGTGCCATGAGGTGCCATGAGGTGCCATGAGGTGCCATGAGGTGCCATGAGGTGCCATTAGGTGCCATGAGGTGCCATGAGGTGCCATGAGGTGTCATTAGGTGTCATGAGGTGCCATGAGGTGCCATGAGGTGCCATGAGGTGCCATTAGGTGCCATGAGGTGCCATGAGGTGCCATGAGGTGTCATTAGGTGCCATGAGGTGCCATGAGGTGCCATGAGGTGTCATTAGGTGTGCTGAAGTGCCAATAGGTGCCATGAGGTGCTATGAGGTGCCATGAGGTGCCATTAGGTGTCATTAGGTGTGCTGAAGTGCCAATAGGTGCCATGAGGTGCTATGAGGTGCTATGAGGTGCCATGAGGTGCCATGAGGTGCCATGAGGTGCTATGAGGTGCTATGAGGTGTCATGAGATGCCATGAGGTGCTATGAGGTGCTATGAGGTACCATGAGGTGTTATGAGGTGTCATGAGGTGCTATGAGGAGCCATGAGGTGCCATGAGGTGCTATGAGGTGCTATGAGGTGCCATGAGGTGCCATGAGGTGTTATGAGGTGCTATGAGGTGCCATGAGGTGCCATGAGGTGTTATGAGGTGCTATGAGGTGCCATGAGGTGCCATGAGGTGTTATGAGGTGCCATTAAATGCCATGAGTTGTCATTATGTGTCATTAGGTGTGCTTAGGTGTGCTGTAATGACACGAGGTGTCATTAGGTGTGATTAGCTGTGCTGAAGATAGAATAGAACACAGTAAAACATAATGGATTAGAACACAATAGAATAGAACACAACAGAATAAAACACAACAGAATAGAACACAATAGAATAGAACACACCAGAATTGAACACAATAGAATAGAACACAATAGAACACAATAGAGCACAGTAGAATAGAACACAATAGAACACAATAGAATAGAACACACCAGAATTTAACACAATATCACACAGTAGAATAGAACACAATAGAACACAATAGAGCACAGTGGAATAGAACACAACAGAATAGACTCAACAGAACACAACACAATAGAACACAATAGACCACAGTAGAACACAACACAATAGAACACAATGGAATAGAATGCAATAGAACACAACAGAAAATAACGCAATAAAACACAACACAATATAATAGAACATAATAGAACATAACGCAACACCATATAACACAATAGAACACAACACAACACCATATAACACAATAGAACACAATATAACACAACACAATATCATAGAACACAATAGAACACAATATAATAGAACACAACACCATATAACACAATAGAACACAATATAACACAACACAATATCATAGAACACAATATAACACAACACAACATAATAGAACACAATAGAACACAATATAATAGAACACAACACCATATAACACAATAGAACACAACACAACACCATTTAACACAATAGAACACAATATGATAAAACACAATATAACACAACACAATATCATGGAACACAATATAACACAACACAATATAATAGAACACAATAGAACACAACAGAATATAACACAACAGAATATAACACAACACAATATCATAGAACACAACAGTAGAGAACACAACACAATATAACACAACAGAATATAACACAACACAATATCATAGAACACAACAGTAGAGAACACAACACAATATAACACAACAGAATATAACACAACACAATATCATAGAACACAACAGTAGAGAACACAACACAATAGAATATAACACAACAGTAGAGAACACAACAGAATATAATATAATAGAATATAACACAACACAATAGAACACAACAGAATAAACACAATAGAATATAACACAACAGTAGAGAACACAACAGAATATAATATAATAGAATATAACACAACACAATAGAACACAACAGAATAAACACAATAGAATATAACACAACACAATAGAACACAACAGAATATAATATAATAGAACACAACAGTAGAGAACACAACACAATAGAACACAACAGAATAGAACACAACAGTAGAGAACACAACACAATAGAACACAACAGAATAGAACACAACACAATATAATAGAACACAATAGAAGAGAACACAACACAATAGAACACAACAGAATAGAACACAACAGTAGAGAACACAACATAGAGAACACAACACAATAGAACACAACAGAATAAACACAATAGAATATAACGCAACACCATATAACACAATAGAACACAACACAACACCATATAACACAATAGAACACAATATAACACAACACAATATCATAGAACACAATATAACACAACACAACATAATAGAACACAATAGAACACAATATAATAGAACACAACACCATATAACACAATAGAACACAACACAACACCATTTAACACAATAGAACACAATATGATAAAACACAATATAACACAACACAATATCATGGAACACAATATAACACAACACACCATATAATAGAACACAATAGAACACAACAGAATATAACACAACAGAATATAACACAACACAATATAATAGAACACAACAGTAGAACACAACACAATATAACACAACAGAATATAACACAACACAATATCATAGAACACAACAGTAGAGAACACAACACAATATAACACAACAGAATATAACACAACACAATATCATAGAACACAACAGTAGAGAACACAACACAATATAACACAACAGAATATAACACAACACAATATCATAGAACACAATATAACACAACACAACATAATAGAACACAATAGAACACAACACAATATAATAGAACACAACAGTAGAGAACACAACACAATAGAACACAACAGAATAAACACAATAGAATATAACACAACACAATAGAACACAACAGAATATAATATAATAGAACACAACAGTAGAGAACACAACACAATAGAACACAACAGAATATAATATAATAGAACACAACAGTAGAGAACACAACACAATAGAACACAACAGAATAGAACACAACAGTAGAGAACACAACACAATAGAACACAACAGAATAGAACACAACACAATATAATAGAACACAACAGTAGAGAACACAACACAATAGAACACAACAGAATAGAACACAACACAATAGAACACAACAGAATAGAACACAACACAATAGAACACAACAGTAGAGAACACAACACAATAGAACACAACAGAATAGAACACAACAGTAGAGAACACAACACAATAGAACACAACAGAATAGAACACAACAGTAGAGAACACAACACAATAGAACACAACAGAATAAACACAATAGAATATAACACAACACAATAGAACACAACAGAATATAATATAATAGAACACAACAGTAGAGAACACAACACAATAGAACACAACAGAATAGAACACAACACAATAGAACACAACAGAATATAACACAACAGAATAGAACACAACACAATATAATAGAACACAACAGTAGAGAACACAACACAATAGAACACAACAGAATAGAACACAACACAATAGAACACAACAGAATAGAACACAACACAATAGAACACAACAGAATAGAACACAACAGAATAGAACACAACAGAATAGAACACAACACAATAGAACACAACAGAATAGAACACAACAGAATAGAACACAACACAATAGAACACAACAGAATAGAACACAACAGAATAGAACACAACAGAATAGAACACAACAGAATAGAACACAACAGAATAGAACACAACAGAATAGAACACAACAGAATAGAACACAACAGAATAGAACACAACAGAATATAACACAACAGAATAGAACACAATAGAACACAATATAATAGAACACAACACCATATAACACAATAGAACACAACACAACACCATTTAACACAATAGAACACAATATGATAAAACACAATATAACACAACACAATATCATGGAACACAATATAACACAACACAATATAATAGAACACAATAGAACACAACAGAATATAACACAACAGAATATAACACAACACAATATCATAGAACACAACAGTAGAGAACACAACACAATATAACACAACAGAATATAACACAACACAATATCATAGAACACAACAGTAGAGAACACAACACAATATAACACAACAGAATATAACACAACACAATATCATAGAACACAATATAACACAACACAACATAATAGAACACAATAGAACACAACACAATATAATAGAACACAACAGTAGAGAACACAACACAATAGAACACAACAGAATAAACACAATAGAATATAACACAACACAATAGAACACAACAGAATATAATATAATAGAATATAACACAACACAATAGAACACAACAGAATAAACACAATAGAATATAACACAACACAATAGAACACAACAGAATATAATATAATAGAACACAACAGTAGAGAACACAACACAATAGAACACAACAGAATAGAACACAACAGTAGAGAACACAACACAATAGAACACAACAGAATAGAACACAACACAATATAATAGAACACAACAGTAGAGAACACAACACAATAGAACACAACAGAATAGAACACAACAGTAGAGAACACAACAGTAGAGAACACAACACAATAGAACACAACAGAATAAACACAATAGAATATAACGCAACACCATATAACACAATAGAACACAACACAACACCATATAACACAATAGAACACAATATAACACAACACAATATCATAGAACACAATATAACACAACACAACATAATAGAACACAATAGAACACAATATAATAGAACACAACACCATATAACACAATAGAACACAACACAACACCATATAACACAATAGAACACAATATGATAAAACACAATATAACACAACACAATATCATAGAACACAATATAACACAACACAACATAATAGAACACAATAGAACACAATATAATAGAACACAACACCATATAACACAATAGAACACAACACAACACCATTTAACACAATAGAACACAATATGATAAAACACAATATAACACAACACAATATCATGGAACACAATATAACACAACACAATATAATAGAACACAATAGAACACAACAGAATATAACACAACAGAATATAACACAACACAATATAATAGAACACAACAGAATATAACACAACAGAATATAACACAACACAATATAATAGAACACAACAGTAGAGAACACAACACAATATAACACAACAGAATATAACACAACACAATATCATAGAACACAACAGTAGAGAACACAACACAATATAACACAACAGAATATAACACAACACAATATCATAGAACACAACAGTAGAGAACACAACACAATATAACACAACAGAATATAACACAACACAATATCATAGAACACAATATAACACAACACAACATAATAGAACACAATAGAACACAACACAATATAATAGAACACAACAGTAGAGAACACAACACAATAGAACACAACAGAATAAACACAATAGAATATAACACAACACAATAGAACACAACAGAATATAATATAATAGAACACAACAGTAGAGAACACAACACAATAGAACACAACAGAATAGAACACAACACAGAGAACACAACACAATAGAACACAACAGTAGAGAACACAACACAATATAACACAACAGAATAGAACAGAACACAATATAACACAACACAACATAATAGAACACAACACAATAGAACACAACAGAATAGAACACAACACAATAGAACACAACAGAATAGAACACAACACAATAGAACACAACAGTAGAGAACACAACACAATAGAACACAACAGAATAGAACACAACAGTAGAGAACACAACACAATAGAACACAACAGAATAGAACACAACAGTAGAGAACACAACACAATAGAACACAACAGAATAAACACAATAGAATATAACACAACACAATAGAACACAACAGAATATAATATAATAGAACACAACAGTAGAGAACACAACACAATAGAACACAACAGAATAGAACACAACAGAATAGAACACAACAGTAGAGAACACAACACAATAGAACACAACAGAATAAACACAATAGAATATAACACAACACAATAGAACACAACAGAATATAATATAATAGAACACAACAGTAGAGAACACAACACAATAGAACACAACAGAATAGAACACAACAGTAGAGAACACAACACAATAGAACACAACAGAATAGAACACAACACAATATAATAGAACACAACAGTAGAGAACACAACACAATATAACACAACAGAATAGAACACAACACAATAGAACACAACAGAATAGAACACAACTCAATAGAACACAACAGAATAGAACACAACAGAATAGAACACAACAGAATAGAACACAACACAATAGAACACAACACAATAGAACACAACAGAATAGAACACAACACAATAGAACACAACAGAATAGAACACAACAGAATAGAACACAACAGAATAGAACACAACAGAATAGAACACAACAGAATAGAACACAACAGAATAGAACACAACAGAATAGAACACAACAGAATAGAACACAACACAATAGAACACAACAGAATAGAACACAACACAATAGAACACAACAGAATAGAACACAACAGAATAGAACGCAACACAATAGAACACAACAGATCATAATAGAATAAAGACATGTCCCATGATGCATTGTTCTGGTTTCAACATGAATTCAAAACAATTGTGAGTTGGAGTAAGGTGAGTTGGAGTAAAGTGAGTTGGAGTAAGGTGAGTTGGAGTAAGGTGAGTTGGAGTAAGGTGAGTTGGAGTAAGGTGAGTTGGAGTAAGGTGAGTTGGAGTAAGGTGAGTTGGAGTAAGGTGAGTTGGAGTAAGGTGAGTTGGAGTAAGGTGAGTTGGAGTAAGGTCCGTTGGAGTAAGGTGAGTTGGAGTAAGGTGAGTTGGAGTAAGGTGAGTTGGAGTAAGGCGAGCTGGAGTAAGGTGAGTTGGAGTAAGGCGAGCTGGAGTAAGGTGAGTTGGAGTAAGGTGAGTTGGAGTAAGGCGAGCTGGAGTAAGGTGAGTTGGAGTAAGGTGAGTTGGAGTAAGGTGAGTTGGAGTAAGGTGAGTTGGAGTAAGGTGCACAGAGAGAAATGCAACTCAAAGACCTCCTCTTACCTTGGGTGAATATCCACAAGCAGCACTAGAGTTTGCATTGTGATAACGTCTATCCGTCTACAGTGGAACCTTGCCACCTTCAGCACTTTCAGGTACGTGACGCACAGGACGAGAAAGGACAGGAGAAAGGTGAGGGAGTGAAACACCACAGTAAACACAACAAACGGAGTCTGACTGTTCTCCGTCACGTCGGAGAGCGTGCACGACGCGTAGAGCGGACGGTATCCCACCCACGAGAGGCAAGCAGCCGCCGTCGAAAAAGACAGAGAATGTATCCACGTGTATCCGAGCACGAGCGCGGCATCTCTATGTCGTATTCTAGAATGGTACCTCAACGGGAACACGACAGCGATCCACCTGTCGATGCTCAGAGCGGCCATGCTCAACATCGAATTAGTCGTTAAAAACGTCTCCGAGAAGCCGACCGACTGACAGAAAGCGTCACTTCCGGGCTGACCCTCGTTGACGAGACCCACCAGAGTTAGAGGCATGTTGGAAACGGTCAGTAACAAGTTACAAAAAGTGAGGTTGAGGATGAACACACAGGGCACTTGCTTCCTGATCTGTGGGTTGTACAGAAAGCAGATCAGCACCACGGCGTTGGACAGCAACGACACTACGATAATGACTAGCATCAAGACGGCGAGAAGCACCTCCACAGCGGCCATGGTGTGTGTCCCAGTCACTTATTATAAATCTGCTTTTTGGTAATGATTATGTCCAGATCCAGCCACCGTATGTGGTTATGGAATAAAGGCATGGTGTTAGCTGGAAGACTCACTCCGTAACCACATCCAGACATTCCCGGTTATATCCCTCTCCTGTGGAGCGCAACCGTGTCTCTCCTCTGACTCGTTGTCCTCAGACTTCTACTGCAGGAACCAGCAGAGGGGACGGTGAAGTCCATCAAGTTAGGAGGATTCAAAACATAACGAGAGAGAGGCAAGTAAACTCCCCCGTTTACGACTAAGTGCAAAGAAACGCCAGCTGTCAGGCGCTGTGCCAATATGCCCGTGTCTCTGCAGTGGTGTTATCTTCTGTGACGCTGCTCTCTCAAGACAGCTCCTCTCTCTCTCTCTCTCTCTCGCTCTCTCTCTCTCTCTCTCTCTCTCTCTCTTACTCTCTCTCTCTCTCTCTCTCTCTCTCTCTCTCTCTCTCTCTCTCTCTCTCTGTATCTCTCTCTCTCTCTCTCTCTCTCTCTCTCTCTCTCTCTTCAGAATAGACTGAGGGGGATGTAGATCTCCTCTCTCTCTCTTTCTCTCTCTCTCTCTCTCTCTCTCTTACTCTCTCTCTCTCTCTCTCTCTCTCTCTGTATCTCTCTCTCTCTCTCTCGCTCTCTCTCTCTCTCTTCAGAATAGACTGAGGGGGATGTAGATCTCCTCTCTCTCTCTTTCTCTCTCTCTCTCTCTCTCTCTCTCTCTCTCTCTCTCTCTCTCTCTCTCTCTCTCTCTCTCTCTGTATCTCTCTCTGTATCTCTCTCACTCGCTCTCTATCTCTTCAGAATAGACTGAGTGGGAGGTAGATCTCCTCTCTCTCTCTTCAGAATAGACTGAGTGGGAGGTAGATCTCTCTCTCTCTCTCTTCAGAATAGACTGAGTGGGAGGTAGATCTCATCTCTCTCTCTCTTCAGAATAGACTGAGGGGGAGGTAGATCTCCTCTCTCTCTCTTCAGAATAGACTGAGTGGGAGGTAGATCTCCTCTCTCTCTCTCTCTTCAGAATAGACTGAGTGGGAGGTAGATCTCCTCTCTCTCTCTTCAGAATAGACTGAGTGGGAGGTAGATCTCCTCTCTCTCTCTTCAGAATAGACTGAGTGGGAGGTAGATCTCCTCTCTCTTCAGAATAGACTGAGTGGGAGGTAGATCTCCTCTCTCTCTCTTCAGAATAGACTGAGTGGGAGGTAGATCTCCTCTCTCTCTCTCTCTTCAGAATAGACTGAGTGAGAGGTAGATCTCTCTCTCTCTCTTCAGAATAGACTGAGTGGGAGGTAGATCTCTTCTCTCTCTCTCTTCAGAATAGACTGAGTGGGAGGTAGATCTCTTCAGAATAGACTCTCTCTCTTCAGAATAGACTGAGTGGGAGGTAGATCTCTGTCTTCTCTCTCTCTCTGTCTTCAGAATAGACTGAGTGGGAGGTAGATCTCTCTCTCTTCAGAATAGACTGAGTGGGAGATAGATCTCTCTCTCTCTCTCTTCAGAATAAACTGAGTGGGAGGTAGATCTCTCTCTCTCTCAGAATAGACTCTCTCTCTTCAGAATAGACTGAGTGGGAGGTAGATCTCCTCTCTCTCTCTTCAGAATAGACTGAGTGGGAGGTAGATCTCCTCTCTCTCTCTCTGTCTTCAGAATAGACTGAGTGGGAGGTAGATCTCCTCTCTCTTCAGAATAGACTGAGTGGGAGGTAGATCTCAGAATAGACTGAGTGGGAGGTAGATCCTCTCTGTCTTCAGAATAGACTGAGTGGGAGGTAGATCTCTCTCTCTCTCTCAGAATCTGAGTGGGAGGTAGATCTCTCTCTCTCTCTCTCTCTCTTCAGAATAGACTCTAGATCTCTCTCTCTTCAGAATAGACTGAGTGGGAGGTAGATCTCTCTCTCTCTCTCTCTCTTCAGAATAGACTGAGTGGGAGGTAGATCTCCTCTCTCTCTCTTCAGAATAGACTGAGTGGGAGGTAGATCTCGTCTCTCTCTTCAGAATAGACTGAGTGGGAGGTAGATCTCCTCTCTCTCTCTTCAGAATAGACTGAGTGGGAGGTAGATCTCCTCTCTCTCTCTCTTCAGAATAGACTGAGTGGGAAGTAACTCTCCTCTCTCTCTCTTCAGAATAGACTGAGTGGGAGGTAGATCTCCTCTCTCTCTTCAGAATAGACTGAGTGGGAGGTAGATCTCCTCTCTCTCTCTCTCTCTCTCTATCTCTCTCTCTTCAGAATAGACTGAGTGGGAGGTAGATCAGAATAAACTGAGTGGGAGGTAGATCTCTCTCTCTCTCTTCAGAATAGACTGAGTGGGAGGTAGATCTCCTCTCTCTCTCTTCAGAATAGACTGAGTGGGAGGTAGATCTCCTCTCTCTCTCTCTCTCTTCAGAATAGACTGAGTGGGAGGTAGATCTCCTCTCTCTCTCTCTTCAGAATAGACTGAGTGGGAGGTCTCTCTCTTCAGAATAGACATCTCCTCTCTCTCTTCAGAATAGACTGAGTGGGAGGTAGAGATCTCTCTCACTGAGTCTCTCTCTCTTCAGAATAGACTGAGTGGGAGAATAGACTAGATATAGATCTCCTCTCTCTCTCTCTCTCTCTCTTATTCAGAATAGACTGAGTGGGAGGTAGATATCCTCTCTCTTCAGAATAGACTGAGTGGGAGGTAGATCTCTCTCTCTCTCTCTCTCTCTCTCTCTCTCTTCAGAATAGACTGAGTGGGAGGTAGATATCCTCTCTCTCTCTCTCTCTCTTCAGAATAGACTGAGTGGGAGGTAGATATCCTCTCTCTCTCTTTATTCAGAATAGACTGAGTGGGAGGTAGATCTCCTCTCTCTTCAGAATAGACTGAGTGGGAGGTAGATCTCTCTCTCTCTCTCTCTCTCTCTCTCTTCAGAATAGACTGAGTGGGAGGTAGATCTCCTCTCTCTCTCTCTCTCTTCAGAATAGACTGAGTGGGAGGTAGATATCCTCTCTCTTCAGAATAGACTGAGTGAGAGGTAGATCTCCTCTCTCTCTCTTCAGAATAGACTGAGTGGGAGGTAGATCTCTCTCTCTCGCTCTCTCTCTCTCTTCAGAATAGACTGGCACAGACAGACAGAAAACACAGGTATAAATACCCAAGTGGGGAAGATGGGCGACACCGTGGAGGCGGGTCGAGACAAGAAGAAGGTCAGGTGGAACAGAGCAGGATGAGACCCTCTGACTGTTTTAGTAAAGGTCGTTACAGTTCTCTGTTTCAGTAAGTGTCTTTACAGGTCTCTGTTTCACTAAGGGTCTTTACAGTTCTGTTTTAGTAAAGGTCTTTACGGTTCTGTTTCAGTAAGGGTCTTTACAGTTCTCTGTTTCACTAAGGGTCTTTACAGTTCAGTTTTAGTAAAGGTCTTTACGGTTCTGTTTCAGTAAGGGTCTTTACAGTTCTCTGTTTCACTAAGGGTCTTTACAGTTCAGTTTTAGTAAAGGTCTTTACGGTTCTGTTTCAGTAAGGGTCTTTACAGTTCTCTGTTTCAGTAAAGGTCTTTACAGTTCTCTGTTTCAGTAAGGGTCTTTACAGTTGTTCTCTGTTTCACTAAGGGTCTTTACAGTTCTCTGTTTCACTAAGGGTCTTTACAGTTGTTCTCTGTTTCACTAAGGGTCTTTACAGTTGTTCTCTGTTTCACTAAGGGTCTTTACAGTTCTCTGTTTCACTAAGGGTCTTTACAGTTCTCTGTTTCACTAAGGGTCTTTACAGTTCTCTGTTTCACTAAGGGTCTTTACAGTTCTCTGTTTCACTAAGGGTCTTTACAGTTCTCTGTTTCACTAAGGGTCTTTACAGTTGTTCTCTGTTTCACTAAGGGTCTTTACAGTTGTTCTCTGTTTCACTAAGGGTCTTTACAGTTCTCTGTTTCACTAAGGGTCTTTACAGTTCTCTGTTTCACTAAGGGTCTTTACAGTTCTCTGCTTCAGTAAAGGTCTTTACAGTTCTCTGTTTCACTAAGTGTCTTTATAGTTCTGTTTTAGTAAAGGTCTTTACAGTTCTCTGTTTCACTAAGGGTCTTTACAGTTCTCTGTTTCACTAAGGGTCTTTACAGTTCTCTGCTTCAGTAAAGGTCTTTACAGTTCTCTGTTTCACTAAGTGTCTTTATAGTTCTGTTTTAGTAAAGGTCTTTACAGTTCTCTGTTTCACTAAGGGTCTTTACAGTTCTCTGTTTCACTAAGGGTCTTTACAGTTCTCTGTTTC
Organism: Oncorhynchus gorbuscha; assembly: GCF_021184085.1. Classification (NCBI taxonomy): domain Eukaryota; kingdom Metazoa; phylum Chordata; class Actinopteri; order Salmoniformes; family Salmonidae; genus Oncorhynchus; species Oncorhynchus gorbuscha. Next base: position 281,927 of record NW_025745317.1, read on the forward strand.
ACTAAGGGTCTTTATAGTTCTCTGTTTCACTAAGGGTCTTTACAGTTCTCTGTTTCACTAAGGGTCTTTACAGTTCTCTGTTTCACTAAGGGTCTTTACAGTTCTCTGTTTCACTAAGGGTCTTTACAGTTCTCTGTTTCACTAAGGGTCTTTACAGTTCTCTGTTTCACTAAGGGTCTTTATAGTTCTGTTTTAGTAAAGGTCTTTACAGTTCTCTGCTTCAGTAAAGGTCTTTACAGTTCTCTGCTTCAGTAAAGGTCTTTACAGTTCTCTGCTTCAGTAAGGGTCTTTATAGTTCTGTTTTAGTAAAGGTCTTTACAGTTCTCTGCTTCAGTAAAGGTCTTTACAGTTCTCTGTTTCAGTAAGGGTCTTTACAGTTCTCTGCTTCAGTAAAGGTCTTTACAGTTCTCTGTTTCACTAAGGGTCTTTATAGTTCTGTTTTAGTAAAGGTCTTTACAGTTCTCTGTTTCAGTAAGGGACTTTACAGTTGTTCTCTGTTTCACTAAGGGTCTTTATAGTTCTGTTTTAGTAAAGGTCTTTACAGTTCTCTGTTTCACTAAGGGTCTTTACAGTTCTCTGTTTCACTAAGGGTCTTTACAGTTCTCTGCTTCAGTAAAGGTCTTTACGGTTCTGTTTCACTAAGGGTCTTTACAGTTCTCTGTTTCACTAAGGGTCTTTATAGTTCTCTGTTTCACTAAGGGTCTTTACAGTTCTCTGTTTCACTAAGGGTCTTTACAGTTCTCTGTTTCACTAAGGGTCTTTACAGTTCTCTGTTTCACTAAGGGTCTTTACAGTTCTCTGTTTCACTAAGGGTCTTTACAGTTCTCTGTTTCACTAAGGGTCTTTACAGTTCTCTGTTTCACTAAGGGTCTTTACAGTTCTCTGTTTCACTAAGGGTCTTTACAGTTCTCTGTTTCACTAAGGGTCTTTACAGTTCTTTGTTTCACTAAGGGTCTTTACAGTTCTCTGTTTCACTAAGGGTCTTTATAGTTCTGTTTTAGTAAAGGTCTTTACAGTTCTCTGCTTCAGTAAAGGTCTTTACAGTTCTCTGCTTCAGTAAAGGTCTTTACAGTTCTCTGTTTCAGTAAGGGTCTTTACAGTTGTTATCTGTTTAATAAGGGTCTTTACAGTTGTTATCTGTTTAATAAGGGTCTTTACAGTTGTTATCTGTTTAATAAGAGTCTTTACAGTTGTTATCTGTTTAATAAGGGTCTTTACAGTTGTTATCTGTTTAATAAGAGTCTTTACAGTTGTTATCTGTTTAATAAGGGTCTTTACAGTTGTTATCTGTTTCAGTAAGGGTCTTTACAGTTGTTATCTGTTTCAGTAAGGGTCTTTACAGTTGTTATCTGTTTCAGTAAGGGTCTTTACAGTTGTTATCTGTTTCAGTAAGGGTCTTTACAGTGTGGGGTCTCTCTCTGTCGTCTGCAGGCAACACACACACTGTAGGCTGCAGTATTCACATTCCTCTGTTCCAGTTGTTTGACTGAAAATAGACTGTAACATAATAGGCTCATAGTTTAGTCTAACATCTCCTAGATTTACGGTTGACTGAGTACACTATAGAATGGAAGAAGTGACTTGCAGATTGAGTTGTCTGAAACTAGGGAGATAAGGGGAGATAGTAGGGAGATAAGGGGAGACAGTAGGGAGATAAGGGGAGATAGTAGGGAGATAAGGGGAGATAGTAGGGAGATAAGGGGAGACAGTAGGGAGATAAGGGGAGATAGTAGGGAGATAAGGGGAGACAGTAGGGAGATAAGGGGAGACAGTAGGGAGATAAGGCATCTACTTTTCGCTGACAGTCACTACTCAACATTCATCTAAACTATTTGGTATTTATCGCACGCTCTGCCCAAAATGCAACACTGCCTTTCCTTCCGACTGCAGGGCAGGCACACACACACACACACACGGACGCACACACACACACCACGAGGCTGAGAACAGACACACACACACACACACACACACACACACACACACACACACACACACACACACACACACACACACACACACACACACACACACACACACACACACACCACAAGGCTGAGAACAGGCACACACACACACACACCACAAGGCTGAGAACAGGCACACACACACACCACAAGGCTGAGAACAGGCACACACACACACGCACGGACGCACACACACACACACGCACGGACGCACACACACCACAAGGCTGAGAACACACACACGTACGCACACACACCACAAGGCTGAGAACACACACACACGCACATGCACGGACGCACACACACACACACGGACACACACACACTCAGACACACACACACCACAAGGCTGAGAACAGGCACACACACACGTACACACACACACTCAGACACACACACACACACACCACAAGGCTGAGAACAGGCACACACACACACCACAAGGCTGAGAACAGACACACACACACACACACACACACACACACACACACACACCACAAGGCTGAGAACAGACACACACACGCACACACACACACACACACACACACACACACACACACACACACACACACACACACACACACACACACACACACACACACACACACACACACACACCACAAGGCTGAGAACAGACACACACACACACACGGACACACACACACTCAGACACACACACACACACACACTCAGACACACACACACACACACAGTTCTACCCAGAACCTCAGTTAGGCTTTGTCAGGCTGAGGGCTGAGTGGCTGGGGGCTCAGTTTGGAGTCTGGGGCGCTGGGGGCTGCAGTCTGGGGGCTAGAGTCTGGGGGCTGGTGGCTGGAGTCTGGGGGGCTGGAGTTTGGAGTCTGGGGCGCTGGGGGCTGCAGTCTGGGGGGCTAGAGTCTGGGGGCTGGGAGCTGGGGGGCTGGGGGCTGGAGTCTGGGTGGCTGGGGACTGGGGGCTGGGGGGCTGGAGTCTGGGGGCTGGAGTCTGGGGGGCTGGCGGCTGGAGTCTGGGGGACTGGAGTCTGGGGGCTGGAGTCTGTGGGGCTGGAGTCTGGGGGCTGGTGGCTGGAGTCTGGGGGGCTTGAGACTGGGGGCTGGAGAATGGGGGCTGGTGGCTGGAGTCTGGGGGGCTGGAGTCTAGGGGGCTGGTGGCTGGACTCTGGGGGTTGGGGGCTGGAGTTTGGGGGCTGAGTGCTGGAGTCTGGGGCGCTGGAGTCTGGAGGGCTGAGGGCTGGAGTCTGGGGGCAGGGGGTAGAGTCTGGGGTCCTGGAGTCTGGTGGCTGGAGTTTGGGGGCTGGAGGCTGGAGTTTGGGGGTTGGACTCTGGGGGGCTGGAGTCTGGTGGGCTGGGTACTGGAGTCTGGGGGTTGGGGGATGGAGTCTGGGGGGCTGGAGACTGGGGGGCTGGTGGCTGGAGTCTGGGGGCTGGAGTCTGGGGCGCTGGTGTCTTGGGGGCATGGGGGCTGGAATCTGGGGTGCTGGAGTCTGGGGGCTGGAGTCTGGGGGCTGGAACCTGGGGGCTGGAATCTGGGGGCTGCTGGCTGGAGTCTGGAGGGCTGGAGTCTGGGGGCTGGGGTCTGGAGTCTGGGGGGCTGGGGACTGGAGTCTGGGGGGCTGAGGGATGGAGTCTGGGGGCTGGAGTCTGGGGGGCTGAGGGCTGGAGTATGGGGGCTGGAGTCTGGGGGGGCTGTGAGCTGGAGTCTGGGGGGCTGAGGGCTGAAGTCTGGGGGGGGGCTGGGGGCTGGGGGGCTGGCAGCTTGAGTCTGGGGGCTGAGGTCTGGGGGCTGAGATCTGGAGTCTGGGGGCTGGGGGCTGGGGACTGGGGGCTGTTGAACCTGTTGAGGAGAGTAATGAGGATCGTGTTGAGGAGCGTGTTGAGGAGCGTGTTTAGGAGCGTGTTGAGGAGCGTAGTGAGGAGCGTGTTGAGGAGCGTAGTGAGGAGCGTAGTGAGGAGCGTGTTGAGGAGCGTAGTGAGGAGCGTAGTGAGGATCGTGTTTAGGAGCGTAGTGAGGAGCGTAGTGAGGAGCTTAGTGAGGAGCGTAGTGAGGAACCTGTTGAGGAGTGTAGTGAGGAGGGTAGTGAGGAGCGTAGTGAGGAGCGTAGTAAGGAACCTGTTGAGGAGCGTAGTGAGGAGCGTAGTGAGGAGCGTAGTGAGGAGCGTAGTGAGGAACCTGTTGAGGAGCGTGTTGAGGAGCGTAGTGAGGAGCGTAGTGAGGAGCGTGTTGAGGAGCGTAGTGATGAGCGTAGTGAGGGGCGTAGTGAGGAGCGTAGTGAGGAGCGTAGTGAGAAGCGTGTTGAGGAACGTGTTGAGGAGCGTAGTGAGGAGCGTAGTGAGGAGCGTGTTGAGGAGCGTGTTGAGGAGCGTAGTGAGGAGCGTAGCGAGGAACCTGTTGAGGAGCGTAGTGAGGAGCGTAGTGAGGAGCGTGTTGAGGAGCGTGTTGAGGAGCGTAGTGAGGAGCGTAGTGAGGAGCGTGTGAGGAGCGTGTTGAGGAGCGTGTTGAGGAGTGTAGTGAGGAGCGTGTGAGAAGCGTGTTGAGGAGCGTGTTGAGGAGCATAGTGAGGAGCGTAGTGAGGAGGGTGTTGAGGAGCGTAGTGAGGAGCGTAGTGAGGAGCGTGTTTAGGAGCGTAGTGAGGAGCGTAGTGAGGAGCATGTTGAGGAGCGTAATGAGGAGCGTAGTGAGGAGCGTAGTTGAGGTGCGTAGTGAGGAGCATGTTGAGGTCCGTAGTGAGGAGCGTGTTTAGGAGCGTGGTGAGGAGCGTAGTGAGGAGCGTAGTGAGGAGCGTAGTGAGGAGCGTAGTGAGGAGCGTAGTGAGGGGCGTAGTGAGGAGCGTAGTGAGGAGGGTAGTGTGGAGCGTAGTGTGGAGCGTAGTGAGGAGCGTAGTGTGGAGCGTAGTGAGGAGCGTAGTGAGGAGCGTGTTGAGGAGCGTAGTGAGGAGCGTGTTGAGGAGCGTAGTGAGGAGCGTAGTGTGGAGCATAGTGTGGAGCGTGGTGAGGAGCGTAGTGAGGAGCGTGTTGAGGAGCGTGTTGAGGAGCGCAGTGAGGAGCATGTTGAGGAGCGTAGTGAGGAGCGTAGTGTGGAGCGTGTTGAGGAACCTGTTGAGGAGCGTGTTGAGGAGCGTAGTTGAGGTGCGTAGTGAGGAGCGTGTTGAGGAGCGTGTTGAGGAGCGCAGTGAGGAGCATGTTGAGGTCCGTAGTGAGGAGCGTGTTGAGGAGCGCAGTGAGGAGCATGTTGAGGTGCGTAGTGAGGAGCGTAGTGAGGAGCGTGTTTAGGAGCGTGGTGAGGAGCGTAGTGAGGAGCGTAGTGAGGGGCGTAGTGAGGAGCGTAGTGAGGAGCGTAGTGAGGGGCGTAGTGAGGAGCGTAGTGAGGAGCGTAGTGTGGAGCGTAGTGTGGAGCGTAGTGAGGAGCGTAGTGTGGAGCGTAGTGAGGAGCGTAGTGAGGAGCGTGTTGAGGAGCGTAGTGAGGAGCGTGTTGAGGAGCGTAGTGAGGAGCGTAGTGTGGAGCGTAGTGTGGAGCGTGGTGAGGAGCGTAGTGAGGAGCATGTTGAGGAGCGCAGTGAGGAGCATGTTGAGGAGCGTAGTGAGGAGCGTAGTGTGGAGCGTGTTGAGGAACCTGTTGAGGAGCGTGTTGAGCGTAGTTGAGGTGCGTAGTGAGGAGCGTGTTGAGGAGCGTGTTGAGGAGCGCAGTGAGGAGCATGTTGAGGTGCGTAGTGAGGAGCGTAGTGAGGAGCGTAGTGTGGAGCGTGTTGAGGAGCGTAGTTGATGAGCGTGTTGAGGAGCGTAGTGAGGAGCGTGTTGAGGAGGGTGTTGAGGAGCGTAGTGAGGAGCGTAGTGAGGAGCGTGTTGAGGCGCGTAGTGAGGAGCGTAGTGAGGAGATTGTTGAGGAGCGTGGCGAGGAGCGTTTTATTCTGTCCTCTGTTGTCCTCTCCAGCTGGACCTTGGGGACCTTGGCATCAGCCAGATGAAACACCTTGAAAGACCAACAACACGTTTGGGATCCATTTCTAGCAGACAGAATCACATCAGTCCATTCTCCTTAACTAGCTACAATGTCATTACGGGCCTTTTACAGCTCTCCAATGGGACAAAGTACTGCTGCTCTGAATCCCAAATGGCACCCTATTCCCACTGTGCCCTCGTCAGACGTACTGCACTACGTAGCGGACAGGGGGCCATTTGGGACTCCAACATGGAGTGTGTTAAGGTTCCAGAGAAAAGGAAACCCAGCTGAAAGTCCCTGGTGGGCAGTCAGGGTCTGTTTCCCACACACACACAACCCCACCCCTCACAAACAACATTGACCAATGTTTTTTGGGGGGGAAAACATATCAAATAATTGATATTTCGCTTCTCTATGTTTTCGTCATTTTCCTTCAGTTCGCAAGAGACGGAATGTATCTCACAGGAGAAAAAGCATCTGAGAAAAACAACGGCCCTCTTGTCCTCTGTCTGTGTTGACCACCTATCTGACTCTGTGTTGACCACTATCTGATGTGTCTGTCTGGTCAAACAGATCCTCATTGTCTCCAGAGGACTCTGTGTTGACCACCTATCTGATGCTGTCTGGTCAAACAGATCCTCATTGTCTCCAGAGGACTCTGTGTTGACCACCTATCTGATGCTGTCTGGTCAAACAGATCCTCATTGTCTCCAGAGGACTCTGTGTTGACCACCTATCTGATGCTGTCTGGTCAAACAGATCCTCATTGTCTCCAGAGGACTCTGTGTTGACCACCTATCTGATGCTGTCTGGTCAAACAGATCCTCATTGTCTCCAGAGGACTCTGTGTTGACCACCTATCTGATGCTGTCTGGTCAAACAGATCCTCATTGTCTCCAGAGGACTCTGTGTTGACCACCTATCTGATGCTGTCTGGTCAAACAGATCCTCATTGTCTCCAGAGGACTCTGTGTTGACCACCTATCTGATGCTGTCTGGTCAAACAGATCCTCATTGTCTCCAGAGGACTCTGTGTTGACCACCTATCTGA